>NW_026869728.1:155000-157500 GCF_905332965.1 Bombus pascuorum
CAAAAACGAAAACAAAAACGAAAACAAAAACGAAAACAAAAACGAAAACAAAAACGAAAACAAAAACGAAAACAAAAACGAAAACAAAAACGAAAACAAAAACGAAAACAAAAACGAAAACAAAGACGAAAACAAAAACGAAAACAAAAACGAAAACAAAAACGAAAACAAAAACGAAAACAAAAACGAAAACAAAAACAAAAACGAAAACAAAAACGAAAACAAAAACGAAAACAAAAACGAAAACAAAAACGAAAACAAAAACGAAAAGGAAAACAAAAACAAAAACGAAAACAAAAACGAAAACAAAAACAAAAACGAAAACAAAAACGAAAACAAAAACGAAAACAAAAACGAAAACAAAAACGAAAACAAAAACAAAAACGAAAACAAAAACGAAAACAAAAACGAAAACAAAAACGAAAACAAAAACGAAAACAAAAACGAAAACGAAAACAAAAACGAAAACAAAAACGAAAACAAAAACGAAAACAAAAAAGAAAACAAAAACGAAAACAAAAACGAAAACAAAAACATCATCGAGATACATCGATCAGCACGAATCGCGTACCTAGCGAAACATATCTGTTATTCTTCTATCAAATCAGAAACTTTCTTTCGATCGGTGAGAATTGTTAGTAAAGAACATTTGATATATAACTATAGCGCGGGAATTGATGTAGCTTCTCGCTCGCTTCGCTCGCTCTTATAAAACTAGCCTAACCTCAAAACCGATCCCGCGCGTCTGTAAATTATCGGAAAATCGCGGTCTTTTCGAAAAAACGAACGCAAGGTGGATTGGTTTTAGGTAAGGCTATAACATTCCGAGCGAGCGCAGCGAGCGAGCAACTCGTAAAGGTGAGTCGCAACCCAATGATTTTGACCGTAGGGACTTTTAAGTATTCGCAACAGCCCTAGGAGCGACACGCCGCTGGACTTGGTCGTGTGCGATCGAAGAGCATTATGCCGCTGGACTTAGTCTCGTACAAACAAAAACCAATTAAGACAAAGACAAGGACAGAAACAAGGACAAAAACAAAAACAAAAACGAAAACAAAAACGAAAACAAAAACGAAAACAAAAACGAAAACAAAAACAAAAACGAAAACAAAAACGAAAACAAAAACGAAAACAAAAACGAAAACAAACACGAAAACAAAAACGAAAACAAAAACGAAAACAAAAACGAAAACAAAAACGAAAACAAAAACGAAAACAAAAACGAAAACAAAAACGAAAACAAAAACGAAAACAAAAACGAAAACAAAAACGAAATCAAAAACGAAAACAAAAACGAAAACAAAAACGAAAACAAAAACGAAAACAAAAACGAAAACAAAAACAAAAACGAAAACAAAAACGAAAACAAAAAAGAAAACAAAAACGAAAACAAAAACGAAAACAAAAAAGAAAACAAAAACGAAAACAAAAACGAAAACAAACACGAAAAGAAAAACGAAAACAAAAACGAAAACAAAAACGAAAACAAAAACGAAAACAAAAACGAAAACAAACACGAAAACAAAAACGAAAACAAAAACGAAAACAAAAACGAAAACAAAAACGAAAACAAAAACAAAAACAAAAACGAAATCAAAAACGAAAACAAAATCAAAAACAAAAACAAAAACAAAAACGAAAACGAAAACAAAAACGAAAACAAAAACGAAAACAAAAACGAAAACAAAAACGAAAACAAAAACGAAAACAAAAACGAAAACAAAAACGAAAACAAAAACGAAAACAAAAACGAAAACAAAAACGAAAACAAAAACGAAAACAAAAACGAAAACAAAAACGAAAACAAAAACGAAAAGGAAAACAAAAACAAAAACGAAAACAAAAACGAAAACAAAAACAAAAACGAAAACAAAAACGAAAACAAAAACGAAAACAAAAACGAAAACAAAAACGAAAACAAAAACGAAAACAAAAACAAAAACGAAAACAAAAACGAAAACAAAAACGAAAACAAAAACGAAAACAAAAACGAAAACAAAAACGAAAACAAAAACGAAAACAAAAAAGAAAACAAAAACGAAAACAAAAACGAAAACAAACACGAAAAGAAAAACGAAAACAAAAACGAAAACAAAAACGAAAACAAAAACGAAAACAAAAACATCATCGAGATACATCGATCAGCACGAATCGCGTACCTAGCGAAACATATCTGTTATTCTTCTATCAAATCAGAAACTTTCTTTCGATCGGTGAGAATTGTTAGTAAAGAACATTTGATATATAACTATAGCGCGGGAATTGATGTAGCTTCTCGCTCGCTTCGCTCGCTCTTATAAAACTAGCCTAACCTCAAAACCGATCCCGCGCGTCTGTAAATTATCGGAAAATCGCGGTCTTTTCGAAAAACGAACGCAAGGTGGATTGGTTTTAGGTAAGGCTATAACATTCCGAGCGAGCGCAGCGAGCGAGCAACTCGTAAAGGTGAGTCGCAACCCAATGATTTTGACCGTAGGGACTTTTAAGTATTCGCAACAGC
>NW_026869728.1:175000-177500 GCF_905332965.1 Bombus pascuorum
AAACGAAAACAAAAACAAAAACGAAAACAAAAACGAAAACAAAAACGAAAACAAACACGAAAACAAAAACGAAAACAAAAACGAAAACAAAAACGAAAACAAAAACGAAAACAAAAACGAAAACAAAAACGAAAACAAAAACACAAACAAAAACGAAAAGGAAAACAAAAACAAAAACGAAAACAAAAACGAAAACAAAAACAAAAACGAAAACAAAAACGAAAACAAAAACGAAAACAAAAACGAAAACAAAAACGAAAACAAAAACTAAAACAAAAACGAAAACAAAAACGAAAACGAAAACAAAAACGAAAACAAAAACGAAAACAAAAACGAAAACAAAAACGAAAACAAAAACGAAAACAAAAACGAAAACAAAAACGAAAACAAAAACGAAAACAAAAACGAAAACAAAAACGAAAACAAAAACGAAAACAAAAACGAAAACAAAAACGAAAACAAAAACGAAAACAAAAACGAAAACAAAAACGAAAACAAAAACGAAAACAAAAACGAAAACAAAAACGAAAACAAAAACGAAAACAAAAACATCATCGAGATACATCGATCAGCACGAATCGCGTACCTAGCGAAACATATCTGTTATTCTTCAATCAAATCAGAAACTTTCTTTCGATCGGTGAGAATTGTTAGTAAAGAACATTTGATATATAACTATAGAACGGGAATTGATGTAGCTTCTCGCTCGCTTCGCTCGCTCTTATAAAACTAGCCTAACCTCAAAACCGATCCCGCGCGTCTGTAAATTATCGGAAAATCGCGGTCTTTTCGAAAAACGAACGCAAGGTGGATTGGTTTTAGGCAAGACTATAACATTCCGAGCGAGCGCAGCGAGCGAGCAACTCGTAAAGGTGAGTCGCAACCCAATGATTTTGACCGTAGGGACTTTTAAGTATTCGCAACAGCCCTAGGAGCGACACGCCGCTGGACTTGGTCGTGTGGGATCGAAGAGCATTATGCCGCTGGACTTAGTCTCGTACAAACAAAAACCAATTAAGACAAAGACAAGGACAGAAACAAGGACAAAAACAAAAACAAAAACGAAAACAAAAACAAAAACGAAAACAAAAACGAAAACAAAAACGAAAACAAACACGAAAACAAAAACGAAAACAAAAACGAAAACAAAAACGAAAACAAAAAAGAAAACAAAAACGAAAACAAAAACGAAAACAAAAACGAAATCAAAAACGAAAACAAAAACGAAAACAAAAACGAAAACAAAAACGAAAACAAAAACGAAAACAAAAACGAAAACAAAAACAAAAACAAAAACGAAAACAAAAACGAAAACAAAAAAGAAAACAAAAACGAAAACGAAAACGAAAACAAAAACGAAAACAAACACGAAAACAAAAACGAAAACAAAAACGAAAACAAAAACGAAAACAAAAACGAAAACAAAAACGAAAACAAAAACGAAAACAAAAACAAAAACGAAAACAAAAACGAAAACAAAAACGAAAACAAAAACGAAAACAAAAACGAAAACAAAAACGAAAACAAAAACAAAAACGAAAACAAAAACGAAAACAAAAACGAAAACAAAAACGAAAACAAAAACGAAAACAAAAACGAAAACAAAAACAAAAACAAAAACGAAAACAAAAACGAAAACAAAAACGAAAACAAAAACGAAAACAAAAACGAAAACAAAAACGAAAACAAAAACGAAAACAAAAACGAAAACAAAAACGAAAACAAAAAAGAAAACAAAAACGAAAACAAAAACGAAAACAAAAAAGAAAACAAAAACGAAAACAAAAACGAAAACAAACACGAAAAGAAAAACGAAAACAAAAACGAAAACAAAAACGAAAACAAATACGAAAACAACAACATCATCGAGATACATCGATCAGCACGAATCGCGTACCTAGCGAAACATATCTGTTATTCTTCTATCAAATCAGAAACTTTCTTTCGATCGGTGAGAATTGTTAGTAAAGAACATTTGATATATAACTATAGCGCGGGAATTGATGTAGCTTCTCGCTCGCTTCGCTCGCTCTTATAAAACTTGCCTAACCTCAAAACCGATCCCGCGCGTCTGTAAATTATCGGAAAATCGCGGTCTTTTCGAAAAACGAACGCAAGGTGGATTGGTTTTAGGTAAGGCTATAACATTCCGAGCGAGCGCAGCGAGCGAGCAACTCGTAAAGGTGAGTCGCAACCCAATGATTTTGACCGTAGGGACTTTTAAGTATTCGCAACAGCCCTAGGAGCGACACGCCGCTGGACTTGGTCGTGTGCGATCGAAGAGCATTATGCCGCTGGACTTAGTCTCGTACAAACAAAAACCAATTAAGACAAAGACAAGGACAGAAACAAGGACAAAAACAAAAACACAAACAAAAACGAAAAGGAAAACAAAAACAAAAACGAAAACAAAAACGAAAACAAAAACAAAAACGAAAACAAAAACGAAAACAAAAACGAAAACAAACACGAAAACAAAAACGAAAACAAAAACGAAAAC
>NW_026869728.1:232500-240000 GCF_905332965.1 Bombus pascuorum
GTTTTCGTTTTCGTTTTCGTTTTCGTTTTCGTTCGTTTCGTTTTCGTTTTCGTTTTCGTTTCGTTTTCGTTTTCGTTTTCGTTTTCGTTTTCGTTTTCGTTTTCGTTTCGTTTTCGTTTTCGTTTTCGTTTTCGTTTTCGTTTTCGTTTCGTTTTCGTTTTCGTTTTCGTTTCGTTTTCGTTTTCGTTTTCGTTTTCGTTTTCGTTTCGTTTTCGTTTTCGTTTTCGTTTTCGTTTCGTTTCGTTTTCGTTTTCGTTTTCGTTTCGTTTCGTTTTCGTTTTCGTTTTCGTTTTCGTTTTCGTTTTCGTTTTCGTTTTCGTTTTCGTTTTCGTTTTCGTTTTCGTTTTCGTTTTCGTTTTCGTTTTCGTTTTCGTTTTCGTTTTCGTTTTCGTTTTCGTTTTCGTTTTCGTTTTCGTTTTCGTTTTCGTTTTCGTTTTCGTTTTCGTTTTCGTTTTCGTTTTCGTTTTCGTTTTCGTTTTCGTTTTCGTTTTCGTTTTCGTTTTCGTTTTCGTTTTCGTTTTCGTTTTCGTTTTCGTTTTCGTTTTCGTTTTCGTTTCGTTTTCGTTTTCGTTTTCGTTTTCGTTTTCGTTTTCGTTTTCGTTTTCGTTTTCGTTTTCGTTTTCGTTTTCGTTTTCGTTTTCGTTTTCGTTTTCGTTTTCGTTTTCGTTTTCGTTTTCGTTTCGTTTTCGTTTCGTTTCGTTTTCGTTTTCGTTTTTGTTTTCGTTTTCGTTTTCGTTTTCGTTTTCGTTTTCGTTTTCGTTTTCGTTTTCGTTTTCGTTTTCGTTTTCGTTTTCGTTTTCGTTTTCGTTTTCGTTTTCGTTTTCGTTTTCGTTTTCGTTTCGTTTTCGTTTTCGTTTTCGTTTTCGTTTTCGTTTTCGTTTTCGTTTTCGTTTTCGTTTTCGTTTTCGTTTTCGTTTTCGTTTCGTTTTCGTTTTCGTTTTCGTTTTCGTTTTCGTTTTCGTTTTCGTTTTCGTTTTCGTTTTCGTTTTCGTTTTCGTTTTCGTTTCGTTTTCGTTTTCGTTTTCGTTTTCGTTTTCGTTTTCGTTTTCGTTTTCGTTTTCGTTTTCGTTTTCGTTTTCGTTTTCGTTTTCGTTTTCGTTTTCGTTTTCGTTTTCGTTTTCGTTTCGTTTTCGTTTTCGTTTTCGTTTTCGTTTTCGTTTTCGTTTTCGTTTTCGTTTTCGTTTTCGTTTTCGTTTTCGTTTTCGTTTTCGTTTTCGTTTCGTTTTCGTTTTCGTTTTCGTTTTTCGTTTTCGTTTTCGTTTTCGTTTTCGTTTTCGTTTTCGTTTTCGTTTTCGTTTTCGTTTTCGTTTTCGTTTTCGTTTTCGTTTTCGTTTTCGTTTTCGTTTTCGTTTTCGTTTTCGTTTTCGATTTCGTTTTCGTTTCGTTTTCGTTTTCGTTTTCGTTTTCGTTTTCGTTTTCGTTTTCGTTTTCGTTTTCGTTTCGTTTTCGTTTTCGTTTTCGTTTTCGTTTTCGTTTTCGTTTTCGTTTTCGTTTTCGTTTTCGTTTTCGTTTTCGTTTTCGTTTCGTTTTCGTTTTCGTTTTCGTTTTCGTTTTCGTTTTCGTTTTCGTTTTCGTTTTCGTTTTCGTTTTCGTTTTCGTTTTCGTTTTCGTTTTCGTTTTCGTTTTCGTTTTCGTTTTCGTTTTCGTTTTCGTTTTCGTTTTCGTTTTCGTTTTCGTTTTCGTTTTCGTTTTCGTTTTCGTTTTCGTTTTCGTTTTCGTTTTCGTTTTCGTTTTCGTTTTCGTTTTCGTTTTCGTTTTCGTTTTCGTTTTCGTTTTCGTTTTCGTTTTCGTTTTCGTTTTCGTTTTCGTTTTCGTTTTCGTTTTCGTTTTCGTTTCGTTTTCGTTTTCGTTTTCGTTTTCGTTTTCGTTTTCGTTTTCGTTTTCGTTTTCGTTTTCGTTTCGTTTTCGTTTTCGTTTTCGTTTTCGTTTTCGTTTTCGTTTTCGTTTTCGTTTTCGTTTTCGTTTTCGTTTTCGTTTTCGTTTTCGTTTTCGTTTTCGTTTTCGTTTTCGTTTTCGTTTTCGTTTTCGTTTTCGTTTTCGTTTTCGTTTCGTTTTCGTTTTCGTTTTCGTTTTCGTTTTCGTTTTCGTTTTCGTTTTCGTTTTCGTTTTCGTTTTCGTTTTCGTTTTGTTTTCGTTTTCGTTTTCGTTTTCGTTTTCGTTTTCGTTTTCGTTTTCGTTTTCGTTTTCGTTTTCGTTTTCGTTTTCGTTTTCGTTTTTCGTTTTCGTTTTCGTTTTCGTTTTCGTTTTCGTTTTCGTTTTCGTTTTCGTTTTCGTTTTCGTTTTCGTTTTCGTTTTCGTTTTCGTTTTCGTTTTCGTTTTCGTTTCGTTTTCGTTTTCGTTTTCGTTTTCGTTTCGTTTTCGTTTTCGTTTTCGTTTTCGTTTTTCGTTTTCGTTTTCGTTTTCGTTTTCGTTTTCGTTTTCGTTTTCGTTTTCGTTTTCGTTTTCGTTTTCGTTTTCGTTTTCGTTTTCGTTTTCGTTTTCGTTTTCGTTTTCGTTTTCGTTTTCGTTTTCGTTTTCGTTTTCGTTTTTCGTTTCGTTTTCGTTTTCGTTTTCGTTTTCGTTTTCGTTTTCGTTTTCGTTTTCGTTTTCGTTTTCGTTTTCGTTTTCGTTTTCGTTTTCGTTTTCGTTTTCGTTTTCGTTTTCGTTTTCGTTTTCGTTTTCGTTTTCGTTTTCGTTTTCGTTTTCGTTTTTGGTTTTCGTTTTCGTTTTCGTTTTCGTTTTCGTTTTCGTTTTCGTTTTTCGTTTTCGTTTTCGTTTTCGTTTTCGTTTTCGTTTTCGTTTTCGTTTTCGTTTTCGTTTTCGTTTCGTTTTCGTTTTCGTTTTCGTTTTCGTTTTCGTTTTCGTTTTCGTTTTCGTTTTCGTTTTCGTTTTCGTTTTCGTTTTCGTTTTCGGTTTCGTTTTCGTTTTCGTTTTCGTTTTCGTTTTCGTTTTCGTTTTCGTTTTCGTTTTCGTTTTCGTTTTCGTTTTCGTTTTCGTTTTCGTTTTCGTTTTCGTTTTCGTTTTCGTTTTCGTTTTCGTTTTCGTTTTCGTTTTCGTTTTCGTTTTCGTTTTCGTTTTCGTTTTCGTTTTCGTTTTCGTTTTCGTTTTCGTTTTCGTTTTCGTTTTTCGTTTTCGTTTTCGTTTTCGTTTTCGTTTTCGTTTTCGTTTTCGTTTTCGTTTTCGTTTTCGTTTTCGTTTTCGTTTTCGTTTTTGTTTTCGTTTTCGTTTTGGTTTTCGTTTCGTTTTCGTTTTCGTTTTCGTTTTCGTTTTCGTTTTCGTTTTCGTTTCGTTTTCGTTTTCGTTTTCGTTTTCGTTTTCGTTTTCGTTTTCGTTTTTCGTTTTCGTTTTCGTTTTCGTTTTCGTTTTCGTTTTCGTTTTCGTTTTCGTTTTCGTTTTCGTTTTCGTTTTCGTTTTCGTTTTCGTTTTCGTTTTCGTTTTCGTTTTCGTTTTCGTTTTCGTTTTCGTTTTCGTTTTCGTTTTCGTTTTCGTTTTTCGTTTTCGTTTTCGTTTTCGTTTTCGTTTTCGTTTTCGTTTTCGTTTTCGTTTTCGTTTTCGTTTCGTTTTCGTTTTCGTTTTCGTTTTCGTTTTCGTTTTCGTTTTCGTTTTCGTTTTCGTTTTCGTTTTCGTTTTCGTTTCTTTCGTTTTCGTTTTCGTTTTCGTTTTCGTTTTCGTTTTCGTTTTCGTTTTCGTTTTCGTTTTCGTTTTCGTTTTCGTTTTCGTTTTCGTTTTCGTTTTCGTTTTCGTTTTCGTTTTCGTTTTCGTTTTCGTTTTCGTTTTCGTTTTCGTTTTCGTTTTCGTTTTCGTTTTCGTTTTCGTTTTCGTTTTCGTTTTCGTTTTCGTTTTCGTTTTCGTTTTCGTTTCGTTTTCGTTTTCGTTTTCGTTTTCGTTTTCGTTTTCGTTTTCGTTTTCGTTTTCGTTTTCGTTTTCGTTTTCGTTTTCGTTTTCGTTTTCGTTTTCGTTTTCGTTTTCGTTTTCGTTTTCGTTTTCGTTTTCGTTTTCGTTTTCGTTTTCGTTTTCGTTTTCGTTTTCGTTTTCGTTTTCGTTTTCGTTTTCGTTTTCGTTTTCGTTTTCGTTTTCGTTTTCGTTTTCGTTTTCGTTTTCGTTTTCGTTTTCGTTTTCGTTTTCGTTTTCGTTTTCGTTTTCGTTTTCGTTTTCGTTTTCGTTTTCGTTTTCGTTTTCGTTTTCGTTTTCGTTTTCGTTTTCGTTTTCGTTTTCGTTTTCGTTTTCGTTTTTCGTTTCGTTTTCGTTTTCGTTTTCGTTTTCGTTTTCGTTTTCGTTTTCGTTTTCGTTTTCGTTTTCGTTTTCGTTTTCGTTTTCGTTTTCGTTTTCGTTTTCGTTTTCGTTTTCGTTTTCGTTTTCGTTTCGTTTTCGTTTTCGTTTTCGTTTTCGTTTTCGTTTTCGTTTTCGTTTTCGTTTCGTTTTCGTTTTCGTTTTCGTTTTCGTTTTCGTTTTCGTTTTTCGTTTTCGTTTTCGTTTTCGTTTTCGTTTTCGTTTTCGTTTTCGTTTTCGTTTTCGTTTTCGTTTTCGTTTTCGTTTTCGTTTTCGTTTTCGTTTTCGTTTTCGTTTTCGTTTTCGTTTTCGTTTTCGTTTTCGTTTTCGTTTTCTTTTTCGTTTTCGTTTTCGTTTTCGTTTTCGTTTTCGTTTTCGTTTTCGTTTCGTTTTCGTTTTCGTTTTCGTTTTCGTTTTCGTTTTCGTTTTTCGTTTTCGTTTTCGTTTTCGTTTTCGTTTTCGTTTTCGTTTTCGTTTTCGTTTTCGTTTTCGTTTTCGTTTTCGTTTTCGTTTTCGTTTTCGTTTTCGTTTTCGTTTTCGTTTTCGTTTTCGTTTTCGTTTTCGTTTTCGTTTTCGTTTTCGTTTTCGTTTTCGTTTTCGTTTTCGTTTTTCGTTTTCGTTTTCGTTTTCGTTTCGTTTCGTTTTCGTTTTCGTTTTTCGTTTTCGTTTTTCGTTTTCGTTTTCGTTTTCGTTTTCGTTTTCGTTTTCGTTTTCGTTTTCGTTTTCGTTTTCGTTTTCGTTTTCGTTTTCGTTTTCGTTTCGTTTTCGTTTTCGTTTTCGTTTTCGTTTTCGTTTTCGTTTTCGTTTTCGTTTTCGTTTTCGTTTTCGTTTTCGTTTCGTTTTCGTTTTCGTTTTCGTTTTCGTTTTCGTTTTTCGTTTTCGTTTTCGTTTTCGTTTTCGTTTTCGTTTTCGTTTTTTTCGTTTTCGTTTTCGTCGTTTTCGTTTTCGTTTTCGTTTTCGTTTTTTCGTTTTCGTTTTCGTTTTCGTTTTCGTTTTCGTTTTCGTTTTCGTTTTCGTTTTCGTTTTTCGTTTTCGTTTTCGTTTTCGTTTTCGTTTTCGTTTTCGTTTTCGTTTTCGTTTTCGTTTTCGTTTTCGTTTTCGTTTTCGTTTTCGTTTTCGTTTTCGTTTTCGTTTCTGTTTTCGTTTTCGTTTTCGTTTTCGTTTTCGTTTTCGTTTTCGTTTCGTTTTCGTTTTCGTTTTCGTTTTCGTTTTCGTTTTCGTTTTCGTTTTCGTTTTCGTTTTCGTTTTCGTTTTCGTTTTCGTTTTCGTTTTCGTTTTCGTTTTCGTTTTCGTTTTCGTTTTCGTTTTCGTTTTCGTTTTCGTTTTCGTTTTCGTTTTCGTTTTCGTTTTCGTTTTCGTTTTCGTTTTCGTTTTCGTTTTCGTTTTCGTTTTCGTTTTCGTTTTCGTTTTCGTTTTCGTTTTCGTTTTCGTTTTCGTTTTCGTTTTCGTTTTCGTTTTCGTTTTCGTTTTCGTTTTCGTTTTCGTTTTCGTTTTCGTTTTCGTTTTCGTTTTCGTTTTCGTTTTCGTTTTCGTTTTCGTTTTTGTTTGTGTTTTTGTTTTTGTCCTTGTTTCTGTCCTTGTCTTTGTCTTAATTGGTTTTTGTTTGTACGAGACTAAGTCCAGCGGCATAATGCTCTTCGATCGCACACGACCAAGTCCAGCGGCGTGTCGCTCCTAGGGCTGTTGCGAATACTTAAAAGTCCCTACGGTCAAAATCATTGGGTTGCGACTCACCTTTACGAGTTGCTCGCTCGCTGCGCTCGCTCGGAATGTTATAGCCTTACCTAAAACCAATCCACCTTGCGTTCGTTTTTCGAAAAGACCGCGATTTTCCGATAATTTACAGACGCGCGGGATCGGTTTTGATGTTAGGCTAGTTTTATAAGAGCGAGCGAAGCGAGCGAGAAGCTACGTCAATTCCCGCGCTATAGTTATATATCAAATGTTCTTTACTAACAATTCTCACCGATCGAAAGAAAGTTTCTGATTTGATAGAAGAATAACAGATATGTTTCGCTAGGTACGCGATTCGTGCTGATCGATGTATCTCGATGATGTTTTTGTTTTCGTTTTTGTTTTCGTTTTTGTTTTCGTTTTTGTTTTCGTTTTTGTTTTCGTTTTTGTTTTCGTTTTTGTTTTCGTTTTCGTTTTCGTTTTCGTTTTCGTTTTCGTTTTCGTTTTCGTTTTCGTTTTCGTTTTCGTTTTCGTTTTCGTTTTCGTTTTCGTTTTCGTTTTCGTTTTCGTTTTCGTTTTCGTTTTCGTTTTTGTTTTTGTTTTCGTTTTTGTTTTCGTTTTTGTTTTCGTTTTTGTTTTCGTTTTTGTTTTCGTTTTTGTTTTCGTTTTTGTTTTCGTTTTTGTTTTCGTTTTTGTTTTCGTTTTTGTTTTCGTTTTTGTTTTCGTTTTTGTTTTCGTGTTTGTTTTCGTTTTTGTTTTCGTTTTTGTTTTCGTTTTTGTTTTCTTTTTTGTTTTCGTTTTTGTTTTCGTTTTTGTTTTCGTTTTTGTTTTCGTTTTTGTTTTCGTTTTTGTTTTCGTTTTTGTTTTCGTTTTTGTTTTCGTTTTTGTTTTCGTTTTTGTTTTCGTTTTTGTTTTCGTTTTTGTTTTCGTTTTTGTTTTCGTTTTTGTTTTCGTTTTTGTTTTCGTTTTTGTTTTCGTTTTTGTTTTCGTTTTTGTTTTCGTTTTTGTTTTCGTTTTTGTTTTTGTTTTCGTTTTTGTTTTCGTTTTTGTTTTTGTTTTCCTTTTCGTTTTTGTTTTCGTTTTTGTTTTCGTTTTTGTTTTCGTTTTTGTTTTCGTTTTTGTTTTCGTTTTTGTTTTTGTTTTCGTTTTTGTTTTCGTTTTTGTTTTCGTTTTTGTTTTCGTTTTTGTTTTCGTTTTTGTTTTCGTTTTTGTTTTTGTTTTCGTTTTTGTTTTCGTTTTTGTTTTTGTTTTCCTTTTCGTTTTTGTTTGTGTTTTTGTTTTCGTTTTTGTTTTCGTTTTTGTTTTCGTTTTTGTTTTCGTTTTTGTTTTCGTTTTTGTTTTCGTGTTTGTTTTCGTTTTTGTTTTCGTTTTCGTTTTCGTTTTTGTTTTCGTTTTTGTTTTCGTTTTTGTTTTCGTTTTTGTTTTCGTTTTTGTTTTCGTTTTTGTTTTCGTTTTTGTTTTTGTTTTTGTTTTTGTTTTCGTTTTTGTTTTCGTTTTTGTTTTCGTTTTTGTTTTCGTTTTTGTTTTCGTTTTCGTTTTTGTTTTCGTTTTTGTTTTCGTTTTTGTTTTCGTTTTTGT
>NW_026869728.1:247500-272500 GCF_905332965.1 Bombus pascuorum
TGTCCTTGTCTTTGTCTTAATTGGTTTTTGTTTGTACGAGACTAAGTCCAGCGGCATAATGCTCTTCGATCGCACACGACCAAGTCCAGCGGCGTGTCGCTTGTCACGTAAAATAATAAAGAAAAAGGAGAAGTAATTAAAAAAAGGAACTTTTATTTATTTGCGATACACTTCCGAGCTCTAGGCGTGATTATTCAAGACTGACTTGGATGATTTTAGGGTGAGTATTTAAATTCTTTTGTTCGTGGGAGTGGGAAAAGGCTTCGGTCATATATTTCTGAGAACGTATAGAGTGAGAGTGGGAAAAGGCTTCGGTCATATATTTCTGAGAACGTATAGAGTGACCGGATATTATCCGTTGCTTACTTATGCTAAGGCGCTTGGAATTTCGTTATCTTATCGCTTTGT
The DNA here is from genome assembly GCF_905332965.1 of Bombus pascuorum. Taxonomy (NCBI): domain Eukaryota; kingdom Metazoa; phylum Arthropoda; class Insecta; order Hymenoptera; family Apidae; genus Bombus; species Bombus pascuorum. The sequence goes on from NW_026869728.1 coordinate 247,909, forward strand.
TTAGTCGGATTTTGTCTGCGGTATTTCGTACGTGACATTCCCCCCTTCTTAGATTGAACTTGGTCCCTCAAGTTTTCCTCAGGAGACTCTTGTGGAATTGGACTCGGCGTGGCTCGAAAATCACAGCTGATCCCTCTCTTTCTTCGAAGTGGTATGAGTCGGTTGGGGTATAGACGTTGGATGTGGCGACCGGGGCGCTTGGTGGGGATGTAGCATCGTGGCTATTGATCACGGTTTCATTTCGACAGCAAAATAAATTAATACATGGATTATTTGGTATACATTTCTTGACGCATTTGAATACTCCTATCTTGTTTAGGCCGTGTACAATTAGATTCGTGTGTTTTACATGAATGATAAAAAAAAGAAAAAGATCGCCAATCTCATTTTTACATACCAATTATTCGACCGTGGGTGCTTATGCATTTTTGATAAATTTAGGATCCAAATATCTGCAGAATGCATATAATATACAGAAGTATAAAACGATATTTCAAGTACAACGTCTATTATAAATCTTAATTTCTAGTTAGATTGGTGTTAGGTTAGTCATAAAATTGCATAAATATCCACAGTTTACCAATTATTTTTTTTTTTCTAACGTGCTTGAAAAAGCATTACATATCAAACTGTGCCTACTCCGAAGCATCCCCTATAATGAAACCCTATAGTTATACTACAATCTATGTGCATCGTCGAAGTTTCTCGTACTTTGATTGACTATCGAAGGCTTTCGTGGCGTGCTAATGTCTAATCCTATAATAATATTGGCAGTATCGCTATACAAATATCCTTTCCTTCTAGTATCTCAATTTTATTACAGAGTAACATTAAATTCTAGAAATTCACTTCAACAGATTGAATCATAGGGAATTATTTTCTTCTGTTTCTTATCTTGAATACATATGCATGTTAGTCCTGGCATCACATTTCGCATTTGAGATTTTCACCAAATAAAAATGAAATTTTTCACGTACATCCTTATTAGTTTATAAAATAAATATTTTGTTAAGAGTTTATAGAAACAAACACAAAATGTATAATCGAAAGCCAAGTAACGCAAGGTTCTATTAAAAAATCAGTACCATATTATCATCCTGTCAGCAACGTAGAAAACCTATGTTTCCGTCTCATAAAATGCCGCTGTATTATGTTTACGGAATACTATTATAATTACGGGTAATGTGAATTTCCAATGTTTCATTTCCTCTTCTATAAACCTTCAATTTTATATACGATAGTTTTGCGATGCTGCAAATGAATTGGAGTTAGTACACATGCGTTAATATTAGATACTCAACCTCAAAATTTGTCATAAAATAAATTTACAAAGAATATCAACATAGAAAGCACGAATAGCGTAACTTTTAATTCTCTCTTTTTCGATCAGAAGAGAAATTTGAAACAGTAGAAACTTCTGTGTCAGACATTATTTAAACACGAATCCTTTAAGTTCTAGTGGTGTAATACTTATTTGCGCGGACATTATTCTGATAAAGAGGAGCGTCGACCTGGAAAGTAAGGTTTTAAACGATTACCGTGTATTTTCTTTATAATGTTATCAATTAAGATTTCGTAATAAGGGGTTTTGACAGAGTGGATTCTGTATGGTCCTAACCATTCAGTGTCCAATTTGTCCCTTTTGTGATCATTATGGATTAATACAAAATCTCCTTCTTTAAATACCGTTTGAATTCGAACTATCTTTCTCTTTTGGTCTCGAAGGTATCGTTTCTTACTGTTTATTAATGTTTTTCTCGCGATATCTAAATATTTATTTAACTGCTTTTGCCAGAGTGAGAACATATCATTGTAAGTTAAATTCGAAGTTTTCGCGATTGCCGATGGTAGGTTTGCGTCTCTACCGAACGTTAGTTTAAAAGGTGAAAATCCGGTACCTTCGTGTACGGCTGTATTATAACCCAAACATATGAAGTTTAATATCTCATCCCATTCTTTATCATTGTTATCATGCAGACTTGTACGGATTAAATCTTTTACTACGGCGTGTGTTCTTTCTAGAGATCCGTTTGACTGAGGGTGAAAGCTAGTGGTTTTAATGTGTTTAATCTTAAATGCCTCTTCGAATTTTAACATAAGTTCACTAATGAAGTTTTGTCCCTGGTCTGTTAGAATTGTTTTGGGTGCAGAAAATATGTAAATGTAGTGTTCTAAGAGTGCATTTATTATGGATTCTGTCCGTTGTGTTTTTAGTGGTACTAGGATCAAGTATTTTGTCAGTTCGTCATGTATTGAGAGTATAAATTGGTTTCCTTTCTTAGTTTTGGTCATAGGTCCTATGATGTCCATAGCAATTTTGTCGTTAGGTTGTAATGGTGTGTCAGATATTATTGGTTCTTCTTTCGGTCTAATACGCGTTAATTTCTCCTTTTGACAAGCTTCACATTTCTTTATAAACTCTTCGACTTTATTCAATAAATATGGAATTTTATATCGCTCTTTTATTCTTTGGTAGGTCTTTTGTACCCCTAAATGTCCTATCGTACCGTTATGATTTTCGTGAATTATTTTCTCTATCTCTTCCTCGGTTAATTCTTGGATTAGGTCCCACGCGAAAATGACAGGGTATCGGGTATCATTGAAATATATAAGTATGAGTTTGATCTGGTTTTTTTCTAATTCTGTAAACGTATTGTCTCCTATACCTACTTTCTTGTTATTTCGTAATATGTTGTCGATTTTCCGTAACCATATTGCCTCGTCGAACTCTCCTAATTCTGTTTTAGTTAATTGATAGAAGGATTGGTCGTTAGGTTTTATTTCTAATCGCTTTGGGATTTCTGACTTCTTTTTCCATGTATTAAAATGTTGTAAGAAATCTAATGTTACTGTTCCCTTAGGGATTTCTACCTTTTGAATCGCGTGAATTCTAGATAAGCTATCTGCGACTGGGTTTTCTTTGCCTTTAACGTATTCGATCGTGTATTCGTACTCCTCTAGTTTTAGTCTCCATCGCATTAATCTAGATGACGGGTCTTTGCAATTATTCAACCATTTCAAGGCTTGATGGTCTGTTCTAATAACAAATTTTCTTCCTAACAAGTATTGTCGTAGTCGTTTTAATGCCCATACGATAGCTAATAATTCTTTTTCTGTAGTCGTATAATTTTTCTCTGGAGGGTTTAGTGTTCGAGAGATGTAGCAGCACGGGTGTCCGTCTTGTGATAGTACGGCTCCTAGTCCTTCGTTACTAGCGTCTGTCGTTAATACGAATGTTTTAGAGAAATCTGGGTATGACAGAACAGGTGCTTGACAAAGTTTTCGTTTGAGTGTATCGAAACTGTTTTGTTGTTTGTCCGTCCAATGGAAGTTGGTGTCTTTTTTGTTTAGGTCCGTCAGGGGTTTGGCTATTTTAGAGAAGTTACGTATAAATTTCCGGTAGTATCCCACGAGTCCTAAGAATGATTTGACTTCGGTAAGGTTTCTAGGAATTTTAAAGTTCTCGACTGCTTCTATTTTCTTCGGGTTGGGTTTTACTCCTTCTGACGTTACTATGTGTCCTAAATATTCGAGTTCTGGTTTTAGAAATTCACATTTATCTGGTTGGATTTTTAGTCCTAATTCTCTTAGTCTTTGTAATACTATGGCTAAGTTCTCATTATGTTTTTGAATAGTGCTTCCAAATATAATAATGTCGTCTAAATATGCAAAGCAATGTTTATTAATTAATCCGCGAAGCGCTGTATCCATCATTCTTTGGAATGTGGCTGGTGCGTTTTTGAGTCCAAAAGGCATTCTGTTAAATTGGAAATGTCCTTGTGGTGTTGAGAAAGCGGTGTATTTCTTTGAGTCTTCGTCCATAGGGATTTGATGAAAACCGGATGATAGATCGAGTGCTGAGAAAAACTTCGCGTCACCTAGTTGGCTTAATATGTCTTCTATGTCGGGTAATGGGTAGGCGTCTTGGTCAGTCAGTTCGTTTAGTTTTCTAAAGTCAATAACTATTCTCCATTTCTGTTTTCCCGACGCGTCTAACTTCTTGGGAACAACCCATACTGGTGAATTGAAAGGAGAGTCTGATTCTTCTATAATGTTTTTGTTTAGCATGTCTGTTATTTGTCCCTCGATTTCTCGTTTGTGGCACTCTGGTGGTCTGTATGATTTGGTGTTTATGATTTTGTCTTGTTTTAATGTGATTGTATGTTTTGTCAGATTAGTACATGGTAAAAGGTCTGTTTCTAAATTGAATACGTCGACGTAATGCATTAATATTTTCTCTATGGGTTCGCGGAGTTCGCGTTCAATATGATTTGTTCTCACTACGGTTTTAAATCTAGCAATTTGATCTAATTCTTTACTGTTATCAATGTCGTTAGAAATTTCATGGTTTGTCTCACCAGAATTGAAGAAACATACTCGCGTTGGTTTGCCTTCGAGGTAGATGGTTCGAACTCTTTTTTCGCCTGGTTGTATTGTTTCCGGTTTCTGAAAGTACAAAATATTATTGTCAAGTTTTAATCTATCGTTGGAGATTTCATATTGATACTTCTCTAAACAAGGTAGACCTATTATTCCGTCTTCTATTAAGGGAAAGTCATCCGGTACTATATAAAATTTATGTTCCTTGCCAAACAATTTAGATATAATAAATTCGTTAGTGGTATATCTGTCTCGTCCCATGGAGAACATTCGAGGTTCGTCGGTCTTGAAGGTTTGACAGTCTACTTTGTCCCTTTTCAATAGGTTGATTCCTGCTCCTGTGTCGATGAGGTGTGTCTCGTGTCCAGTCCTTGTGTTAAACCGTATTGTGAGAAGCTTGCCTGTCGTGGTGTTGACTCTTGGAATTTTCCTTGGTCTTCCGTTGTTTTGTCGTAAGTTTCTGTTTCTGTGTTGTGTGTCTCGAGATTGTGGACTCCTGGTGGTCTCGGGTATTGGCTGGGTGTTTGAAAATTTTTACACTGATTGGAGACATGTCCGATTTGGCTGCATTTGAAGCACTTCAGTTGAGTTCTTTGGGTAAGTGGCGTTCGCTCAGCTTGCTGGAAGTTTCTTGGCATTGGTTTAGGTATTCCTTGGAATCGGGCCTTAGCTCTCCCAATTGGTTGATATATTGTTCTTCCTAATCTTTTGTTGCGTTCGATCTCCCCTATGACTAACTCCGCCTCGAAAGCTGCATCTTGCGCTTCTTGGAGATTCTTTGGCCTTGTAGCTGATGTGCGTATCTCTATTTCGGGTTTTAAATTCAGCACGAAAATTTTGGTCGCTCGTTCGGTTTCAAGATCTATGGCGACTGCTCGGCGTACTGGATCGCGAATTTCATGTTGGAGCGCGTATATCAGTTCGTTGAGGTTGTGTCGAAACCTCTTCACATAATTGTGTACCGATTCGGTTTGTCGCGTACGTTGCAACTTATCACGAGCTCCATTGGAAGTAATGCTTACAGATACAAATTTTCTGAGGCTTTCAAATAGGTCCTCGTAGTTCTCGATTTCAGAGTGACGGATACTACGTTCCGCTTCTCCGATAATTCTTTGTGTCAAAATTAGTCGTAGTAATGCGCGTTTTTCTCTACATTCGGCTCGAGCTTCCCTTACCCGTTTAATGAACCCTTCTACTCCTATATCATCTTGTCCGTTGAGTATGGGGATAAAGTCTAAGCAGGTTTTTGCATCGTACATGGGGTTGTTACATCTTACTGCTTCTTCTTCACTGTCCGTATCGTCCACTTCGTTAGGTTTTACAGGTGGTTGCTTTCTCTGAATATTGCTGGTATTAGACTCATCCATCGTAACAAGGGAGCCTAACTCGGTAGTACCGTCACGTCCTAAACTTAATTTAGTGATATGTTTCCCTAATAGTTCTATCTCCGCTGCACGTTTTTTGTTTTCGGTATCGGCTATTCGTTGCGCCTCTTCTATTCGTCGCACAAGAAGTTCGAATCGCTCGAGTGTGGCACGGGTTGAATTGTCCATAACTTCGGTTGCAGAGGCAGTATTAACGGTTTCGATTTTATCTTTTCTCGGCGCGGACATGATTCTATTTAAGTTTACTGAGTCCGAACTTTTGTTGCTATTTGAGCTCGAAACGCTCGAAACGCTTGAGAAACTTGATTTTCTCGTACGGTAGTGTACAAATGAATCCAGATTTTCGGCTTACCGTAGTAGCTATGGCCGTTGAGGAGTCTCTGGGATGTTTTCCTCTCTGGTTGGTTCCAGATTCCGAATCTTATTCGTAGGTTTGCTCTGCGCTGACCGTAGTCCTCTCGTCTAGTTTCACCGTAGTGGAACGTTGAAAGTTGCTGCAGGGCGTCGTAGTAGCAAAGATTCGCAGTGGTCCGCTGATCCTTCAATCTTCAATGATGCGCGTACGCCGAAATCGTAATTTCGTTTTCACTGAAGCGAATGGATCCTGGCAGGATCGCCAAAATGTCACGTAAAATAATAAAGAAAAAGGAGAAGTAATTAAAAAAAGGAACTTTTATTTATTTGCGATACACTTCCGAGCTCTAGGCGTGATTATTCAAGACTGACTTGGATGATTTTAGGGTGAGTATTTAAATTCTTTTGTTCGTGGGAGTGGGAAAAGGCTTCGGTCATATATTTCTGAGAACGTATAGAGTGAGAGTGGGAAAAGGCTTCGGTCATATATTTCTGAGAACGTATAGAGTGACCGGATATTATCCGTTGCTTACTTATGCTAAGGCGCTTGGAATTTCGTTATCTTATCGCTTTGTTTAGTCGGATTTTGTCTGCGGTATTTCGTACGTGACACGCTCCTAGGGCTGTTGCGAATACTTAAAAGTCCCTACGGTCAAAATCATTGGGTTGCGACTCACCTTTACGAGTTGCTCGCTCGCTGCGCTCGCTCGGAATGTTATAGCCTTACCTAAAACCAATCCACCTTGCGTTCGTTTTTCGAAAAGACCGCGATTTTCCGATAATTTACAGACGCGCGGGATCGGTTTTGAGGTTAGGCTAGTTTTATAAGAGCGAGCGAAGCGAGCGAGAAGCTACATCAATTCCCGCGCTATAGTTATATATCAAATGTTCTTTACTAACAATTCTCACCGATCGAAAGAAAGTTTCTGATTTGATAGAAGAATAACAGATATGTTTCGCTAGGTACGCGATTCGTGCTGATCGATGTATCTCGATGATGTTTTTGTTTTCGTATTTGTTTTCGTTTTTGTTTTCGTTTTTGTTTTCGTTTTTGTTTTCGTTTTTGTTTTCGTTTTTGTTTTCGTTTTTGTTTTCGTTTTTGTTTTCGTTTTTGTTTTCGTTTTTGTTTTCGTTTTTGTTTTCGTTTTTGTTTTCGTTTTCGTTTTCGTTTTTGTTTTCTTTTTTGTTTTCGTTTTTGTTTTCGTTTTTGTTTTCGTTTTTGTTTTCGTTTTTGTTTTCGTTTTTGTTTTCGTTTTTGTTTTCGTTTTTGTTTTCGTTTTTGTTTTCGTTTTTGTTTTCGTTTTTGTTTTCGTTTTTGTTTTCGTTTTTGTTTTCGTGTTTGTTTTCGTTTTTGTTTTCGTTTTTGTTTTCTTTTTTGTTTTCGTTTTTGTTTTCGTTTTTGTTTTCGTTTTTGTTTTCGTTTTTGTTTTCGTTTTTGTTTTCGTTTTTGTTTTCGTTTTTGTTTTCGTTTTTGTTTTCGTTTTTGTTTTCGTTTTTGTTTTCGTTTTTGTTTTCGTTTTTGTTTTCGTTTTCGTTTTTGTTTTCGTTTTTGTTTTCGTTTTTGTTTTCGTTTTTGTTTTCGTGTTTGTTTTCGTTTTTGTTTTCGTTTTTGTTTTCGTTTTTGTTTTCGTTTTTGTTTTCGTTTTTGTTTTCGTTTTTGTTTTTGTTTTCGTTTTTGTTTTCGTTTTTGTTTTCGTTTTTGTTTTCGTTTTTGTTTTCGTTTTTGTTTTTGTTTTCGTTTTTGTTTTCGTTTTTGTTTTTGTTTTCCTTTTCGTTTTTGTTTGTGTTTTTGTTTTCGTTTTTGTTTTCGTTTTTGTTTTCGTTTTTGTTTTCGTTTTTGTTTTCGTTTTTGTTTTCGTTTTTGTTTTCGTTTTTGTTTTCGTGTTTGTTTTCGTTTTTGTTTTCGTTTTTGTTTTCGTTTTTGTTTTTGTTTTCGTTTTTGTTTTCGTTTTTGTTTTTGTTTTCCTTTTCGTTTTTGTTTGTGTTTTTGTTTTTGTCCTTGTTTCTGTCCTTGTCTTTGTCTTAATTGGTTTTTGTTTGTACGAGACTAAGTCCAGCGGCATAATGCTCTTCGATCGCACACGACCAAGTCCAGCGGCGTGTCGCTCCTAGGGCTGTTGCGAATACTTAAAAGTCCCTACGGTCAAAATCATTGGGTTGCGACTCACCTTTACGAGTTGCTCGCTCGCTGCGCTCGCTCGGAATGTTATAGCCTTACCTAAAACCAATCCACCTTGCGTTCGTTTTTCGAAAAGACCGCGATTTTCCGATAATTTACAGACGCGCGGGATCGGTTTTGAGGTTAGGCTAGTTTTATAAGAGCGAGCGAAGCGAGCGAGAAGCTACATCAATTCCCGCGCTATAGTTATATATCAAATGTTCTTTACTAACAATTCTCACCGATCGAAAGAAAGTTTCTGATTTGATAGAAGAATAACAGATATGTTTCGCTAGGTACGCGATTCGTGCTGATCGATGTATCTCGATGATGTTTTTGTTTCGGTTTTTGTTTTCGTTTTTGTTTTCGTTTTTGTTTTCGTTTTTGTTTTCGTTTTTGTTTTCGTTTTTGTTTTCGTTTTTGTTTTCGTTTTTGTTTTCGTGTTTGTTTTCGTTTTTGTTTTCGTTTTCGTTTTCGTTTTTGTTTTCTTTTTTGTTTTCGTTTTTGTTTTCGTTTTTGTTTTCGTTTTTGTTTTCGTTTTTGTTTTCGTTTTTGTTTTCGTTTTTGTTTTCGTTTTTGATTTCGTTTTTGTTTTCGTTTTTGTTTTCGTTTTTGTTTTCGTTTTTGTTTTCGTTTTTGTTTTCGTTTTTGTTTTCGTTTTTGTTTTCGTGTTTGTTTTCGTTTTTGTTTTCGTTTTTGTTTTCGTTTTTGTTTTTGTTTTCGTTTTTGTTTTCGTTTTTGTTTTCGTTTTTGTTTTCGTTTTTGTTTTCGTTTTTGTTTTCGTTTTTGTTTTCGTTTTTGTTTTTGTTTTCGTTTTTGTTTTCGTTTTTGTTTTTGTTTTCCTTTTCGTTTTTGTTTGTGTTTTTGTTTTCGTTTTTGTTTTCGTTTTTGTTTTCGTTTTTGTTTTCGTGTTTGTTTTCGTTTTTGTTTTCGTTTTCGTTTTCGTTTTTGTTTTCTTTTTTGTTTTCGTTTTTGTTTTCGTTTTTGTTTTCGTTTTTGTTTTCGTTTTTGTTTTCGTTTTTGTTTTCGTTTTTGTTTTCGTTTTTGTTTTCGTTTTTGTTTTCGTTTTTGATTTCGTGTTTGTTTTCGTTTTTGTTTTCGTTTTTGTTTTCTTTTTTGTTTTCGTTTTTGTTTTCGTTTTTGTTTTCGTTTTTGTTTTCGTTTTTGTTTTCGTTTTTGTTTTCGTTTTTGTTTTCGTTTTTGTTTGCGTTTTTGTTTTCGTGTTTGTTTTCGTTTTTGTTTTCGTTTTTGTTTTCGTTTTTGTTTTTGCTTTCGTTTGTGTTTTTGTTTTTGTCCTTGTTTCTGTCCTTGTCTTTGTCTTAATTGGTTTTTGTTTGTACGAGACTAAGTCCAGCGGCATAATGCTCTTCGATCGCACACGACCAAGTCCAGCGGCGTGTCGCTCCTAGGGCTGTTGCGAATACTTAAAAGTCCCTACGGTCAAAATCATTGGGTTGCGACTCACCTTTACGAGTTGCTCGCTCGCTGCGCTCGCTCGGAATGTTATAGCCTTACCTAAAACCAATCCACCTTGCGTTCGTTTTTCGAAAAGACCGCGATTTTCCGATAATTTACAGACGCGCGGGATCGGTTTTGAGGTTAGGCTAGTTTTATAAGAGCGAGCGAAGCGAGCGAGAAGCTACATCAATTCCCGCGCTATAGTTATATATCAAATGTTCTTTACTAACAATTCTCACCGATCGAAAGAAAGTTTCTGATTTGATAGAAGAATAACAGATATGTTTCGCTAGGTACGCGATTCGTGCTGATCGATGTATCTCGATGATGTTGTTGTTTTCGTTTTTGTTTTCGTTTTTGTTTTCGTTTTTGTTTTCGTTTTTGATTTCGTTTTTGTTTTCGTTTTTGTTTTCGTTTTTGTTTTCGTTTTTGTTTTCGTTTTTGTTTTCGTTTTTGTTTTCGTTTTTGTTTTCGTTTTTGTTTTCGTGTTTGTTTTCGTTTTTGTTTTCGTTTTCGTTTTTGTTTTTGTTTTCGTTTTTGATTTCGTTTTTGTTTTCGTTTTTGTTTTCGTTTTTGTTTTCGTGTTTGTTTTCGTTTTTGTTTTCGTTTTTGTTTTCGTTTTTGTTTTTGTTTTCGTTTTTGTTTTCGTTTTTGTTTTCGTTTTTGTTTTTGTTTTCGTTTTTGTTTTTGTTTTTGTCCTTGTTTCTGTCCTTGTCTTTGTCTTAATTGGTTTTTGTTTGTACGAGACTAAGTCCAGCGGCATAATGCTCTTCGATCGCACACGACCAAGTCCAGCGGCGTGTCGCTCCTAGGGCTGTTGCGAATACTTAAAAGTCCCTACGGTCAAAATCATTGGGTTGCGACTCACCTTTACGAGTTGCTCGCTCGCTGCGCTCGCTCGGAATGTTATAGCCTTACCTAAAACCAATCCACCTTGCGTTCGTTTTTCGAAAAGACCGCGATTTTCCGATAATTTACAGACGCGCGGGATCGGTTTTGAGGTTAGGCTAGTTTTATAAGAGCGAGCGAAGCGAGCGAGAAGCTACATCAATTCCCGCGCTATAGTTATATATCAAATGTTCTTTACTAACAATTCTCACCGATCGAAAGAAAGTTTCTGATTTGATAGAAGAATAACAGATATGTTTCGCTAGGTACGCGATTCGTGCTGATCGATGTATCTCGATGATGTTTTTGTTTCGGTTTTTGTTTTCGTTTTTGTTTTCGTTTTTGTTTTCGTTTTTGTTTTCGTTTTTGTTTTCGTTTTTGTTTTCGTTTTTGTTTTCGTTTTTGTTTTCGTTTTTGTTTTCGTTTTTGTTTTCGTGTTTGTTTTCGTTTTTGTTTTCGTTTTCGTTTTCGTTTTTGTTTTCTTTTTTGTTTTCGTTTTTGTTTTCGTTTTTGTTTTCGTTTTTGTTTTCGTTTTTGTTTTCGTTTTTGTTTTCGTTTTTGTTTTCGTTTTTGATTTCGTTTTTGTTTTCGTTTTTGTTTTCGTTTTTGTTTTCGTTTTTGTTTTCGTTTTTGTTTTCGTTTTTGTTTTCGTTTTTGTTTTCGTGTTTGTTTTCGTTTTTGTTTTCGTTTTTGTTTTCGTTTTTGTTTTTGTTTTCGTTTTTGTTTTCGTTTTTGTTTTCGTTTTTGTTTTCGTTTTTGTTTTCGTTTTTGTTTTCGTTTTTGTTTTCGTTTTTGTTTTTGTTTTCGTTTTTGTTTTCGTTTTTGTTTTTGTTTTCCTTTTCGTTTTTGTTTGTGTTTTTGTTTTCGTTTTTGTTTTCGTTTTTGTTTTCGTTTTTGTTTTCGTGTTTGTTTTCGTTTTTGTTTTCGTTTTCGTTTTCGTTTTTGTTTTCTTTTTTGTTTTCGTTTTTGTTTTCGTTTTTGTTTTCGTTTTTGTTTTCGTTTTTGTTTTCGTTTTTGTTTTCGTTTTTGTTTTCGTTTTTGTTTTCGTTTTTGTTTTCGTTTTTGATTTCGTGTTTGTTTTCGTTTTTGTTTTCGTTTTTGTTTTCGTTTTTGTTTTCGTTTTTGTTTTCGTTTTTGTTTTCGTTTTTGTTTTCGTTTTTGTTTGCGTTTTTGTTTTCGTGTTTGTTTTCGTTTTTGTTTTCGTTTTTGTTTTCGTTTTTGTTTTTGTTTTCGTTTGTGTTTTTGTTTTTGTCCTTGTTTCTGTCCTTGTCTTTGTCTTAATTGGTTTTTGTTTGTACGAGACTATGTCCAGCGGCATAATGCTCTTCGATCGCACACCACCAAGTCCAGCGGCGTGTCGCTCCTAGGGCTGTTGCGAATACTTAAAAGTCCCTACGGTCAAAATCATTGGGTTGCGACTCACCTTTACGAGTTGCTCGCTCGCTGCGCTCGCTCGGAATGTTATAGCCTTACCTAAAACCAATCCACCTTGCGTTCGTTTTTCGAAAAGACCGCGATTTTCCGATAATTTACAGACGCGCGGGATCGGTTTTGAGGTTAGGCTAGTTTTATAAGAGCGAGCGAAGCGAGCGAGAAGCTACATCAATTCCCGCGCTATAGTTATATATCAAATGTTCTTTACTAACAATTCTCACCGATCGAAAGAAAGTTTCTGATTTGATAGAAGAATAACAGATATGTTTCGCTAGGTACGCGATTCGTGCTGATCGATGTATCTCGATGATGTTTTTGTTTTCGTTTTTGTTTTCGTTTTTGTTTTCGTTTTTGTTTTCGTTTTTCTTTTCGTGTTTGTTTTCGTTTTTGTTTTCGTTTTTGTTTTCTTTTTTGTTTTCGTTTTTGTTTACGTTTTTGTTTTCTTTTTTGTTTTCGTTTTTGTTTTCGTTTTTGTTTTCGTTTTTGTTTTCGTTTTTGTTTTCGTTTTTGTTTTCGTTTTTGTTTTCGTTTTTGTTTTCGTTTTTGTTTTCGTTTTTGTTTTTGTTTTCGTTTTTGTTTTCGTTTTTGTTTTCGTTTTTGTTTTCGTTTTTGTTTTCGTTTTTGTTTTCGTTTTTGTTTTTGTTTTCCTTTTCGTTTTTGTTTGTGTTTTTGTTTTCGTTTTTGTTTTCGTTTTTGTTTTCGTTTTTGTTTTCGTTTTTGTTTTCGTTTTTGTTTTCGTTTTTGTTTTTGTTTTCGTTTTTGTTTTCGTTTTTGTTTTTGTTTTCCTTTTCGTTTTTGTTTGTGTTTTTGTTTTCGTTTTTGTTTTCTTTTTTGTTTTCGTTTTTGTTTTCGTTTTTGTTTTCGTTTTTGTTTTCGTGTTTGTTTTCGTTTTTGTTTTCGTTTTTGTTTTCGTTTTTGTTTTCGTTTTTGTTTTCGTTTTTGTTTTCGTTTTTGTTTTCGTTTTTGTTTTCGTTTTTGTTTTCGTTTTTGTTTTCGTTTTTGTTTTCGTTTTTGATTTCGTTTTTGTTTTCGTTTTTGTTTTCGTTTTTGTTTTCGTTTTTGTTTTCGTTTTTGATTTCGTTTTTGTTTTCGTTTTTGTTTTCGTTTTTGTTTTCGTTTTTGTTTTCGTTTTTGTTTTCGTTTTTGTTTTCGTTTTTGTTTTCGTGTTTGTTTTCGTTTTTGTTTTCGTTTTTGTTTTCGTTTTTGTTTTTGTTTTCGTTTGTGTTTTTGTTTTTGTCCTTGTTTCTGTCCTTGTCTTTGTCTTAATTGGTTTTTGTTTGTACGAGACTAAGTCCAGCGGCATAATGCTCTTCGATCGCACACGACCAAGTCCAGCGGCGTGTCGCTCCTAGGGCTGTTGCGAATACTTAAAAGTCCCTACGGTCAAAATCATTGGGTTGCGACTCACCTTTACGAGTTGCTCGCTCGCTGCGCTCGCTCGGAATGTTATAGCCTTACCTAAAACCAATCCACCTTGCGTTCGTTTTTCGAAAAGACCGCGATTTTCCGATAATTTACAGACGCGCGGGATCGGTTTTGAGGTTAGGCTAGTTTTATAAGAGCGAGCGAAGCGAGCGAGAAGCTACATCAATTCTCGCGCTATAGTTATATATCAAATGTTCTTTACTAACAATTCTCACCGATCGAAAGAAAGTTTCTGATTTGATAGAAGAATAACAGATATGTTTCGCTAGGTACGCGATTCGTGCTGATCGATGTATCTCGATGATGTTTTTGTTTTCGTGTTTGTTTTCGTTTTTGTTTTCTTTTTTGTTTTCGTTTTTGTTTTCGTTTTTGTTTTCGTTTTTGTTTTCGTTTTTGTTTTCGTTTTTGTTTTCGTTTTTGTTTTCGTTTTTGTTTTCGTTTTTGATTTCGTTTTTGTTTTCGTTTTTGTTTTCGTTTTTGTTTTCGTTTTTGTTTTCGTTTTTGTTTTCGTTTTTGTTTTCGTTTTTGTTTTCGTGTTTGTTTTCGTTGTTGTTTTCGTTTTTGTTTTCGTTTTTGTTTTTGTTTTCGTTTTTGTTTTTGTTTTTGTCCTTGTTTCTGTCCTTGTCTTTGTCTTAATTGGTTTTTGTTTGTACGAGACTAAGTCCAGCGGCATAATGCTCTTCGATCGCACACGACCAAGTCCAGCGGCGTGTCGCTCCTAGGGCTGTTGCGAATACTTAAAAGTCCCTACGGTCAAAATCATTGGGTTGCGACTCACCTTTACGAGTTGCTCGCTCGCTGCGCTCGCTCGGAATGTTATAGCCTTACCTAAAACCAATCCACCTTGCGTTCGTTTTTCGAAAAGACCGCGATTTTCCGATAATTTACAGACGCGCGGGATCGGTTTTGAGGTTAGGCTAGTTTTATAAGAGCGAGCGAAGCGAGCGAGAAGCTACATCAATTCCCGCGCTATAGTTATATATCAAATGTTCTTTACTAACAATTCTCACCGATCGAAAGAAAGTTTCTGATTTGATAGAAGAATAACAGATATGTTTCGCTAGGTACGCGATTCGTGCTGATCGATGTATCTCGATGATGTTTTTGTTTTCGTTTTTGTTTTCGTTTTCGTTTTTGTTTTCGTTTTTGTTTTCGTTTTTGTTTTTGTTTTCGTTTTTGTTTTCGTTTTTGTTTTTGTTTTCGTTTTTGTTTTCGTTTTTGTTTTCGTTTTTGTTTTCGTTTTTGTTTTCGTTTTTGTTTTCGTTTTTGTTTTCGTTTTTGTTTTCGTTTTTGTTTTCGTTTTTGTTTTCGTTTTTGTTTTCGTTTTTGTTTTCGTTTTTGTTTTCGTTTTTGTTTTCGTTTTTGTTTTCGTTTTTGTTTTTGTTTTCGTTTTTGTTTTCGTTTTTGTTTTCGTTTTTGTTTTCGTTTTTGTTTTCGTTTTTGTTTTCGTTTTTGTTTTTGTTTTCGTTTTTGTTTTCGTTTTTGTTTTCTTTTTTGTTTGTGTTTTTGTTTTCGTTTTTGTTTTCGTTTTTGTTTTCGTTTTTGTTTTCGTTTTTGTTTTCGTTTTTGTTTTCGTTTTTGTTTTCGTTTTTGTTTTCGTTTTTGTTTTCGTGTTTGTTTTCGTTTTTGTTTTCGTTTTCGTTTTTGTTTTTGTTTTTGTTTTTGTTTTCGTTTTTGTTTTCGTTTTTCTTTTCGTGTTTGTTTTCGTTTTTGTTTTCGTTTTTGTTTTCTTTTTTGTTTTCGTTTTTGTTTTCGTTTTTGTTTTCTTTTTTGTTTTCGTTTTTGTTTTCCTTTTCGTTTTTGTTTGTGTTTTTGTTTTCGTTTTTGTTTTCGTTTTTGTTTTCGTTTTTGTTTTCGTTTTTGTTTTCGTTTTTGTTTTCGTTTTTGTTTTCGTTTTTGTTTTTGTTTTCGTTTTTGTTTTCGTTTTTGTTTTTGTTTTCCTTTTCGTTTTTGTTTGTGTTTTTGTTTTCGTTTTTGTTTTCGTTTTTGTTTTCGTTTTTGTTTTTGTTTTCGTTTTTGTTTTCGTTTTTGTTTTCGTTTTTGTTTTCGTTTTTGTTTTCGTTTTTGTTTTCGTTTTTGTTTTCGTTTTTGTTTTTGTTTTCGTTTTTGTTTTCGTTTTTGTTTTTGTTTTCCTTTTCGTTTTTGTTTGTGTTTTTGTTTTCGTTTTTGTTTTCGTTTTTGTTTTCGTTTTTGTTTTCGTTTTTGTTTTCGTTTTTGTTTTCGTTTTTGTTTTCGTGTTTGTTTTCGTTTTTGTTTTCGTTTTTGTTTTCGTTTTTGTTTTTGTTTTCGTTTTTGTTTTCGTTTTTGTTTTTGTTTTCCTTTTCGTTTTTGTTTGTGTTTTTGTTTTTGTCCTTGTTTCTGTCCTTGTCTTTGTCTTAATTGGTTTTTGTTTGTACGAGACTAAGTCCAGCGGCATAATGCTCTTCGATCGCACACGACCAAGTCCAGCGGCGTGTCGCTCCTAGGGCTGTTGCGAATACTTAAAAGTCCCTACGGTCAAAATCATTGGGTTGCGACTCACCTTTACGAGTTGCTCGCTCGCTGCGCTCGCTCGGAATGTTATAGCCTTACCTAAAACCAATCCACCTTGCGTTCGTTTTTCGAAAAGACCGCGATTTTCCGATAATTTACAGACGCGCGGGATCGGTTTTGAGGTTAGGCTAGTTTTATAAGAGCGAGCGAAGCGAGCGAGAAGCTACATCAATTCCCGCGCTATAGTTATATATCAAATGTTCTTTACTAACAATTCTCACCGATCGAAAGAAAGTTTCTGATTTGATAGAAGAATAACAGATGTGTTTCGCTAGGTACGCGATTCGTGCTGATCGATGTATCTCGATGATGTTTTTGTTTTCGTTTTTGTTTTCGTTTTTGTTTTCGTTTTTGTTTTCGTTTTTCTTTTCGTGTTTGTTTTCGTTTTTGTTTTCGTTTTTGTTTTCTTTTTTGTTTTCGTTTTTGTTTTTGTTTTTGTTTTCTTTTTTGTTTTCGTTTTTGTTTTCGTTTTTGTTTTCGTTTTTGTTTTCGTTTTTGTTTTCGTTTTTGTTTTCGTTTTTGTTTTCGTTTTTGTTTTCGTTTTTGTTTTCGTTTTTGTTTTCGTTTTTGTTTTTGTTTTCGTTTTTGTTTTCGTTTTTGTTTTCGTTTTTGTTTTCGTTTTTCTTTTCGTGTTTGTTTTCGTTTTTGTTTTCGTTTTTGTTTTCGTTTTTGTTTTCGTTTTTGTTTTCGTTTTTGTTTTCGTTTTTGTTTTCGTTTTTGTTTTCGTTTTTGTTTTCGTTTTTGTTTTCGTTTTTGTTTTCGTTTTTGTTTTTGTTTTTGTTTTCGTTTTTTGTTTTCGTTTTTGTTTTTGTTTTCCTTTTCGTTTTTGTTTGTGTTTTTGTTTTCGTTTTTGTTTTCGTTTTTGTTTTTGTTTTTGTTTTTGTTTTCCTTTTCGTTTTTGTTTGTGTTTTTGTTTTCGTTTTTGTTTTCGTTTTTGTTTTCGTTTTTGTTTTCGTTTTTGTTTTCGTTTTTGTTTTCGTTTTTGTTTTCGTTTTTGTTTTCGTTTTTGTTTTCGTTTTTGTTTTCGTTTTTGTTTTCGTTTTTGTTTTCGTTTTTGTTTTCGTTTTTGTTTTTGTTTTTGTTTTCGTTTTTGTTTTCGTTTTTGTTTTCGTTTTTGTTTTCGTTTTTGTTTTCGTTTTTGTTTTCGTTTTTGTTTTCGTTTTTCTTTTCGTGTTTGTTTTCGTTTTTGTTTTCGTATTTGTTTTCTTTTTTGTTTTCTTTTTTGTTTTCGTTTTTGTTTTTGTTTTTGTTTTCGTTTTTGTTTTCGTTTTTGTTTTCGTTTTTGTTTTCGTTTTTGTTTTCGTTTTTGTTTTCGTTTTTGTTTTCGTTTTTCTTTTCGTGTTTGTTTTCGTTTTTGTTTTCGTATTTGTTTTCTTTTTTGTTTTCTTTTTTGTTTTCGTTTTTGTTTTCTTTTTTGTTTTCGTTTTTGTTTTCGTTTTTGTTTTCGTTTTTGTTTTCGTTTTTGTTTTCGTTTTTGTTTTCGTTTTTGTTTTCGTTTTTGTTTTCGTTTTTGTTTTTGTTTTCGTTTTTGTTTTCGTTTTTGTTTTTGTTTTCCTTTTCGTTTTTGTTTGTGTTTTTGTTTTCGTTTTTGTTTTCGTTTTTGTTTTCGTTTTTGTTTTCGTTTTTGTTTTCGTTTTTGTTTTCGTTTTTGTTTTCGTGTTTGTTTTCGTTTTTGTTTTCGTTTTTGTTTTCGTTTTTGTTTTCTTTTTTGTTTTCGTGTTTGTTTTCGTTTTTGTTTTCGTTTTCGTTTTTGTTTTTGTTTTTGTTTTTGATTTTGTTTTTGTTTTTGTCCTTGTTTCTGTCCTTGTCTTTGTCTTAATTGGTTTTTGTTTGTACGAGACTAAGTCCAGCGGCATAATGCTCTTCGATCCCACACGACCAAGTCCAGCGGCGTGTCGCTCCTAGGGCTGTTGCGAATACTTAAAAGTCCCTACGGTCAAAATCATTGGGTTGCGACTCACCTTTACGAGTTGCTCGCTCGCTGCGCTCGCTCGGAATGTTATAGCCTTACCTAAAACCAATCCACCTTGCGTTCGTTTTTCGAAAAGACCGCGATTTTCCGATAATTTACAGACGCGCGGGATCGGTTTTGAGGTTAGGCTAGTTTTATAAGAGCGAGCGAAGCGAGCGAGAAGCTACATCAATTCCCGCGCTATAGTTATATATCAAATGTTCTTTACTAACAATTCTCACCGATCGAAAGAAAGTTTCTGATTTGATAGAAGAATAACAGATATGTTTCGCTAGGTACGCGATTCGTGCTGATCGATGTATCTCGATGATGTTTTTGTTTTCGTTTTTGTTTTCGTTTTTGTTTTCGTTTTTGTTTTCGTTTTTGTTTTCGTTTTTGTTTTCGTTTTTGTTTTCGTTTTTGTTTTCGTTTTTGTTTTCGTTTTTGTTTTCGTTTTTGTTTTCGTTTTTGTTTTCGTTTTTGTTTTCGTGTTTGTTTTCGTTTTTGTTTTCGTTTTCGTTTTCGTTTTTGTTTTCTTTTTTGTTTTCGTTTTTGTTTTCGTTTTTGTTTTCGTTTTTGTTTTCGTTTTTGTTTTCGTTTTTGTTTTTGTTTTTGTCCTTGTTTCTGTCCTTGTCTTTGTCTTAATTGGTTTTTGTTTGTACGAGACTAAGTCCAGCGGCATAATGCTCTTCGATCGCACACGACCAAGTCCAGCGGCGTGTCGCTCCTAGGGCTGTTGCGAATACTTAAAAGTCCCTACGGTCAAAATCATTGGGTTGCGACTCACCTTTACGAGTTGCTCGCTCGCTGCGCTCGCTCGGAATGTTATAGCCTTACCTAAAACCAATCCACCTTGCGTTCGTTTTTCGAAAAGACCGCGATTTTCCGATAATTTACAGACGCGCGGGATCGGTTTTGAGGTTAGGCTAGTTTTATAAGAGCGAGCGAAGCGAGCGAGAAGCTACATCAATTCCCGCGCTATAGTTATATATCAAATGTTCTTTACTAACAATTCTCACCGATCGAAAGAAAGTTTCTGATTTGATAGAAGAATAACAGATGTGTTTCGCTAGGTACGCGATTCGTGCTGATCGATGTATCTCGATGATGTTTTTGTTTTCGTTTTTGTTTTCGTTTTTGTTTTCGTTTTTGTTTTCGTTTTTCTTTTCGTGTTTGTTTTCGTTTTTGTTTTCGTTTTTGTTTTCTTTTTTGTTTTCGTTTTTGTTTTTGTTTTTGTTTTCTTTTTTGTTTTCGTTTTTGTTTTCGTTTTTGTTTTCGTTTTTGTTTTCGTTTTTGTTTTCGTTTTTGTTTTCGTTTTTGTTTTCGTTTTTGTTTTCGTTTTTGTTTTCGTTTTTGTTTTCGTTTTTGTTTTTGTTTTCGTTTTTGTTTTCGTTTTTGTTTTCGTTTTTGTTTTCGTTTTTCTTTTCGTGTTTGTTTTCGTTTTTGTTTTCGTTTTTGTTTTCGTTTTTGTTTTCGTTTTTGTTTTCGTTTTTGTTTTCGTTTTTGTTTTCGTTTTTGTTTTCGTTTTTGTTTTCGTTTTTGTTTTCGTTTTTGTTTTCGTTTTTGTTTTTGTTTTTGTTTTCGTTTTTTGTTTTCGTTTTTGTTTTTGTTTTCCTTTTCGTTTTTGTTTGTGTTTTTGTTTTCGTTTTTGTTTTCGTTTTTGTTTTTGTTTTTGTTTTTGTTTTCCTTTTCGTTTTTGTTTGTGTTTTTGTTTTCGTTTTTGTTTTCGTTTTTGTTTTCGTTTTTGTTTTCGTTTTTGTTTTCGTTTTTGTTTTCGTTTTTGTTTTCGTTTTTGTTTTCGTTTTTGTTTTCGTTTTTGTTTTCGTTTTTGTTTTCGTTTTTGTTTTCGTTTTTGTTTTCGTTTTTGTTTTTGTTTTTGTTTTCGTTTTTGTTTTCGTTTTTGTTTTCGTTTTTGTTTTCGTTTTTGTTTTCGTTTTTGTTTTCGTTTTTGTTTTCGTTTTTCTTTTCGTGTTTGTTTTCGTTTTTGTTTTCGTATTTGTTTTCTTTTTTGTTTTCTTTTTTGTTTTCGTTTTTGTTTTTGTTTTTGTTTTCGTTTTTGTTTTCGTTTTTGTTTTCGTTTTTGTTTTCGTTTTTGTTTTCGTTTTTGTTTTCGTTTTTGTTTTCGTTTTTCTTTTCGTGTTTGTTTTCGTTTTTGTTTTCGTATTTGTTTTCTTTTTTGTTTTCTTTTTTGTTTTCGTTTTTGTTTTCTTTTTTGTTTTCGTTTTTGTTTTCGTTTTTGTTTTCGTTTTTGTTTTCGTTTTTGTTTTCGTTTTTGTTTTCGTTTTTGTTTTCGTTTTTGTTTTCGTTTTTGTTTTTGTTTTCGTTTTTGTTTTCGTTTTTGTTTTTGTTTTCCTTTTCGTTTTTGTTTGTGTTTTTGTTTTCGTTTTTGTTTTCGTTTTTGTTTTCGTTTTTGTTTTCGTTTTTGTTTTCGTTTTTGTTTTCGTTTTTGTTTTCGTTTTTGTTTTCGTTTTTGTTTTCGTTTTTGTTTTCGTTTTTGATTTCGTTTTTGTTTTCGTTTTTGTTTTCGTTTTTGTTTTCGTTTTTGTTTTCGTTTTTGTTTTCGTTTTTGTTTTCGTTTTTGTTTTCGTTTTTGTTTTCGTTTTTGTTTTCTTTTTTGTTTTCGTTTTTGTTTTCGTTTTTGTTTTCGTTTTTGTTTTCGTTTTTGTTTTCGTTTTTGTTTTCGTTTTTGTTTTCGTTTTTGTTTTCGTTTTTGTTTTCGTTTTTGTTTTTGTTTTCGTTTTTGTTTTCGTTTTTGTTTTCGTTTTTGTTTTCGTTTTTGTTTTCGTTTTTGTTTTTGTTTTCGTTTTTGTTTTCGTTTTTGTTTTTGTTTTCCTTTTCGTTTTTGTTTGTGTTTTTGTTTTCGTTTTTGTTTTCGTTTTTGTTTTCGTTTTTGTTTTCGTTTTTGTTTTCGTTTTTGTTTTCGTTTTTGTTTTCGTTTTTGTTTTCGTGTTTGTTTTCGTTTTTGTTTTCGTTTTTGTTTTCGTTTTTGTTTTTGTTTTCGTTTTTGTTTTCGTTTTTGTTTTTGTTTTCCTTTTCGTTTTTGTTTGTGTTTTTGTTTTTGTCCTTGTTTCTGTCCTTGTCTTTGTCTTAATTGGTTTTTGTTTGTACGAGACTAAGTCCAGCGGCATAATGCTCTTCGATCCCACACGACCAAGTCCAGCGGCGTGTCGCTCCTAGGGCTGTTGCGAATACTTAAAAGTCCCTACGGTCAAAATCATTGGGTTGCGACTCACCTTTACGAGTTGCTCGCTCGCTGCGCACGCTCGGAATGTTATAGCCTTACCTAAAACCAATCCACCTTGCGTTCGTTTTTCGAAAAGACCGCGATTTTCCGATAATTTACAGACGCGCGGGATCGGTTTTGAGGTTAGGCTAGTTTTATAAGAGCGAGCGAAGCGAGCGAGAAGCTACATCAATTCCCGCGCTATAGTTATATATCAAATGTTCTTTACTAACAATTCTCACCGATCGAAAGAAAGTTTCTGATTTGATAGAAGAATAACAGATATGTTTCGCTAGGTACGCGATTCGTGCTGATCGATGTATCTCGATGATGTTTTTGTTTTCGTTTTTGTTTTCGTTTTTGTTTTCGTTTTTGTTTTCGTTTTTGTTTTCGTTTTTGTTTTCTTTTTTGTTTTCGTTTTTGTTTTCGTTTTTGTTTTCGTTTTTGTTTTCGTTTTTGTTTTCGTGTTTGTTTTCGTTTTTGTTTTCGTTTTCGTTTTTGTTTTTGTTTTTGTTTTTGTTTTCGTTTTTGTTTTCGTTTTTCTTTTCGTGTTTGTTTTCGTTTTTGTTTTCGTTTTTGTTTTCTTTTTTGTTTTCGTTTTTGTTTTCGTTTTTGTTTTCTTTTTTGTTTTCGTTTTTGTTTTCCTTTTCGTTTTTGTTTGTGTTTTTGTTTTCGTTTTTGTTTTCGTTTTTGTTTTCGTTTTTGTTTTCGTTTTTGTTTTCGTTTTTGTTTTCGTTTTTGTTTTTGTTTTCGTTTTTGTTTTCGTTTTTGTTTTTGTTTTCCTTTTCGTTTTTGTTTGTGTTTTTGTTTTCGTTTTTGTTTTCGTTTTTGTTTTCGTTTTTGTTTTTGTTTTCGTTTTTGTTTTCGTTTTTGTTTTCGTTTTTGTTTTCGTTTTTGTTTTCGTTTTTGTTTTCGTTTTTGTTTTTGTTTTCGTTTTTGTTTTCGTTTTTGTTTTTGTTTTCCTTTTCGTTTTTGTTTGTGTTTTTGTTTTCGTTTTTGTTTTCGTTTTTGTTTTCGTTTTTGTTTTCGTTTTTGTTTTCGTTTTTGTTTTCGTGTTTGTTTTCGTTTTTGTTTTCGTTTTTGTTTTCGTTTTTGTTTTTGTTTTCGTTTTTGTTTTCGTTTTTGTTTTTGTTTTCCTTTTCGTTTTTGTTTGTGTTTTTGTTTTTGTCCTTGTTTCTGTCCTTGTCTTTGTCTTAATTGGTTTTTGTTTGTACGAGACTAAGTCCAGCGGCATAATGCTCTTCGATCGCACACGACCAAGTCCAGCGGTGTGTCGCTCCTAGGGCTGTTGCGAATACTTAAAAGTCCCTACGGTCAAAATCATTGGGTTGCGACTCACCTTTACGAGTTGCTCGCTCGCTGCGCTCGCTCGGAATGTTATAGCCTTACCTAAAACCAATCCACCTTGCGTTCGTTTTTCGAAAAGACCGCGATTTTCCGATAATTTACAGACGCGCGGGATCGGTTTTGAGGTTAGGCTAGTTTTATAAGAGCGAGCGAAGCGAGCGAGAAGCTACATCAATTCCCGCGCTATAGTTATATATCAAATGTTCTTTACTAACAATTCTCACCGATCGAAAGAAAGTTTCTGATTTGATAGAAGAATAACAGATGTGTTTCGCTAGGTACGCGATTCGTGCTGATCGATGTATCTCGATGATGTTTTTGTTTTCGTTTTTGTTTTCGTTTTTGTTTTCGTTTTTGTTTTCGTTTTTCTTTTCGTGTTTGTTTTCGTTTTTGTTTTCGTTTTTGTTTTCTTTTTTGTTTTCGTTTTTGTTTTTGTTTTTGTTTTCTTTTTTGTTTTCGTTTTTGTTTTCGTTTTTGTTTTCGTTTTTGTTTTCGTTTTTGTTTTCGTTTTTGTTTTCGTTTTTGTTTTCGTTTTTGTTTTCGTTTTTGTTTTCGTTTTTGTTTTCGTTTTTGTTTTTGTTTTCGTTTTTGTTTTCGTTTTTGTTTTCGTTTTTGTTTTCGTTTTTGTTTTCGTTTTTGTTTTCGTTTTTGTTTTCGTTTTTGTTTTCGTTTTTGTTTTCTTTTTTGTTTTCGTTTTTGTTTTCGTTTTTGTTTTCGTTTTTGTTTTCGTTTTTGTTTTCGTTTTTGTTTTCGTTTTTGTTTTCGTTTTTGTTTTCGTTTTTGTTTTCGTTTTTGTTTTTGTTTTTGTTTTCGTTTTTGTTTTCGTTTTTGTTTTCGTTTTTGTTTTCGTTTTTGTTTTCGTTTTTGTTTTCGTTTTTGTTTTCGTTTTTCTTTTCGTGTTTGTTTTCGTTTTTGTTTTCGTATTTGTTTTCTTTTTTGTTTTCTTTTTTGTTTTCGTTTTTGTTTTCTTTTTTGTTTTCGTTTTTGTTTTCGTTTTTGTTTTCGTTTTTGTTTTCGTTTTTGTTTTCGTTTTTGTTTTCGTTTTTGTTTTCGTTTTTGTTTTCGTTTTTGTTTTCGTTTTTGTTTTTGTTTTCGTTTTTGTTTTCGTTTTTGTTTTCGTTTTTGTTTTCGTTTTTGTTTTCGTTTTTGTTTTCGTTTTTGTTTTTGTTTTCGTTTTTGTTTTCGTTTTTGTTTTTGTTTTCCTTTTCGTTTTTGTTTGTGTTTTTGTTTTCGTTTTTGTTTTCGTTTTTGTTTTCGTTTTTGTTTTCGTTTTTGTTTTCGTTTTTGTTTTCGTTTTTGTTTTCGTGTTTGTTTTCGTTTTTGTTTTCGTTTTTGTTTTCGTTTTTGTTTTCTTTTTTGTTTTCGTGTTTGTTTTCGTTTTTGTTTTCGTTTTCGTTTTTGTTTTTGTTTTTGTTTTTGTTTTTGTTTTTGTTTTTGTTTTTGTTTTTGTTTTTGTCCTTGTTTCTGTCCTTGTCTTTGTCTTAATTGGTTTTTGTTTGTACGAGACTAAGTCCAGCGGCATAATGCTCTTCGATCCCACACGACCAAGTCCAGCGGCGTGTCGCTCCTAGGGCTGTTGCGAATACTTAAAAGTCCCTACGGTCAAAATCATTGGGTTGCGACTCACCTTTACGAGTTGCTCGCTCGCTGCGCTCGCTCGGAATGTTATAGCCTTACCTAAAACCAATCCACCTTGCGTTCGTTTTTCGAAAAGACCGCGATTTTCCGATAATTTACAGACGCGCGGGATCGGTTTTGAGGTTAGGCTAGTTTTATAAGAGCGAGCGAAGCGAGCGAGAAGCTACATCAATTCCCGCGCTATAGTTATATATCAAATGTTCTTTACTAACAATTCTCACCGATCGAAAGAAAGTTTCTGATTTGATAGAAGAATAACAGATATGTTTCGCTAGGTACGCGATTCGTGCTGATCGATGTATCTCGATGATGTTTTTGTTTTCGTATTTGTTTTCGTTTTTGTTTTCGTTTTTGTTTTCGTTTTTGTTTTCGTTTTTGTTTTCGTTTTTGTTTTCGTTTTTGTTTTCGTTTTTGTTTTC
>NW_026869728.1:287500-290000 GCF_905332965.1 Bombus pascuorum
TTGTTTTCGTTTTTGTTTTCGTTTTTGTTTTCGTTTTTGTTTTCGTTTTTGTTTTCGTTTTTGTTTTTGTTTTCGTTTTTGTTTTCGTTTTTGTTTTCGTTTTTGTTTTCGTTTTTGTTTTCGTTTTTGTTTTTGTTTTCGTTTTTGTTTTCGTTTTTGTTTTCGTTTTTGTTTTCGTTTTTGTTTTTGTTTTCGTTTTTGTTTTCGTTTTTGTTTTCGTTTTTGTTTTCGTTTTTGTTTTCGTTTTTGTTTTCGTTTTTGTTTTCGTTTTTGTTTTCTTTTTTGTTTTCGTTTTTGTTTTCGTTTTTGTTTTCTTTTTTGTTTTCGTTTTTGTTTTCGTTTTTGTTTTCGTTTTTGTTTTCGTTTTTGTTTTCGTTTTTGTTTTCGTTTTCGTTTTCGTTTTTGTTTTCTTTTTTGTTTTCGTTTTTGTTTTCGTTTTTGTTTTCGTTTTTGTTTTCGTTTTTGTTTTCGTTTTTGTTTTCGTTTTTGTTTTCGTTTTCGTTTTTGTTTTCGTTTTTGTTTTCGTTTTTGTTTTCGTTTTTGTTTTCGTTTTTGTTTTCGTTTTTGTTTTCGTTTTTGTTTTCGTTTTTGTTTTCGTTTTTGTTTTCGTTTTTGTTTTTGTTTTCCTTTTCGTTTTTGTTTGTGTTTTTGTTTTCGTTTTTGTTTTCGTTTTTGTTTTCGTTTTTGTTTTCGTTTTTGTTTTCGTTTTTGTTTTCGTTTTTGTTTTCGTTTTTGATTTCGTTTTTGTTTTCGTTTTTGTTTTCGTTTTTGTTTTCGTTTTTGTTTTCGTTTTTGTTTTCGTTTTTGTTTTCGTTTTTGTTTTCGTTTTTGTTTTCGTTTTTGTTTTTGTTTTCGTTTTTGTTTTTGTTTTTGTCCTTGTTTCTGTCCTTGTCTTTGTCTTAATTGGTTTTTGTTTGTACGAGACTAAGTCCAGCGGCATAATGCTCTTCGATCGCACACGACCAAGTCCAGCGGCGTGTCGCTCCTAGGGCTGTTGCGAATACTTAAAAGTCCCTACGGTCAAAATCATTGGGTTGCGACTCACCTTTACGAGTTGCTCGCTCGCTGCGCTCGCTCGGAATGTTATAGCCTTACCTAAAACCAATCCACCTTGCGTTCGTTTTTCGAAAAGACCGCGATTTTCCGATAATTTACAGACGCGCGGGATCGGTTTTGAGGTTAGGCTAGTTTTATAAGAGCGAGCGAAGCGAGCGAGAAGCTACATCAATTCCCGCGCTATAGTTATATATCAAATGTTCTTTACTAACAATTCTCACCGATCGAAAGAAAGTTTCTGATTTGATAGAAGAATAACAGATATGTTTCGCTAGGTACGCGATTCGTGCTGATCGATGTATCTCGATGATGTTTTTGTTTTCGTTTTTGTTTTCGTTTTTGTTTTCGTTTTTGTTTTCGTTTTTCTTTTCGTGTTTGTTTTCGTTTTTGTTTTCGTTTTTGTTTTCGTTTTTGTTTTCGTTTTTGTTTTCGTTTTTGTTTTCGTTTTTGTTTTCGTTTTTGTTTTCGTGTTTGTTTTCGTTTTTGTTTTCGTTTTTGTTTTCTTTTTTGTTTTCGTTTTTGTTTTCGTTTTTGTTTTCGTTTTTGTTTTCGTTTTTGTTTTCGTTTTTGTTTTCGTTTTTGTTTTCGTTTTTGTTTTCGTTTTTGTTTTCGTTTTTGATTTCGTTTTTGTTTTCGTTTTTGTTTTCGTTTTTGATTTCGTTTTTGTTTTCGTTTTTGTTTTCGTTTTTGTTTTCGTTTTTGTTTTCGTTTTTGTTTTCGTTTTTGTTTTCGTTTTTGTTTTCGTTTTTGTTTTCGTTTTTGTTTTCGTTTTTGTTTTTGTTTTCGTTTTTGTTTTCGTTTTTGTTTTTGTTTTTGTCCTTGTTTCTGTCCTTGTCTTTGTCTTAATTGGTTTTTGTTTGTACGAGACTAAGTCCAGCGGCATAATGCTCTTCGATCGCACACGACCAAGTCCAGCGGCGTGTCGCTCCTAGGGCTGTTGCGAATACTTAAAAGTCCCTACGGTCAAAATCATTGGGTTGCGACTCACCTTTACGAGTTGCTCGCTCGCTGCGCTCGCTCGGAATGTTATAGCCTTACCTAAAACCAATCCACCTTGCGTTCGTTTTTCGAAAAGACCGCGATTTTCCGATAATTTACAGACGCGCGGGATCGGTTTTGAGGTTAGGCTAGTTTTATAAGAGCGAGCGAAGCGAGCGAGAAGCTACATCAATTCCCGCGCTATAGTTATATATCAAATGTTCTTTACTAACAATTCTCACCGATCGAAAGAAAGTTTCTGATTTGATAGAAGAATAACAGATATGTTTCGCTAGGTACGCGATTCGTGCTGATCGATGTATCTCGATGATGTTTTTGTTTTCGCTTTTGTTTTCGTTTTTGTTTTCGTTTTTGTTTTCGTTTTTCTTTTCGTGTTTGTTTTCGTTTTTGTTTTCGTTTTTGTTTTCTTTTTTGTTTTCGTTTTTGTTTTCGTTTTTGTTTTCTT
>NW_026869728.1:292500-312500 GCF_905332965.1 Bombus pascuorum
TTTGTTTTCGTTTTTGTTTTCGTTTTTGTTTTCTTTTTTGTTTTCGTTTTTGTTTTCGTTTTTGTTTTCGTTTTTGTTTTCGTTTTTGTTTTTGTTTTCGTTTTTGTTTTCGTGTTTGTTTTCGTTTTTGTTTTCGTTTTCGTTTTCGTTTTTGTTTTCTTTTTTGTTTTCGTTTTTGTTTTCGTTTTTGTTTTCGTTTTTGTTTTCGTTTTTGTTTTCGTTTTTGTTTTCGTTTTTGTTTTCGTTTTTGTTTTCGTTTTTGTTTTCGTTTTTGATTTCGTTTTTGTTTTCGTTTTTGTTTTCGTTTTTGTTTTCGTTTTTGTTTTCGTTTTTGTTTTCGTTTTTGTTTTCGTTTTTGTTTTCGTTTTTGTTTTCGTTTTTGTTTTCGTTTTTGTTTTCGTTTTTGTTTTCGTTTTTGTTTTCGTTTTTGTTTTCGTTTTTGTTTTCGTTTTTGTTTTCGTTTTTGTTTTCGTTTTTGTTTTCGTGTTTGTTTTCGTTTTTGTTTTCGTTTTTGTTTTCTTTTTTGTTTTCGTTTTTGTTTTCGTTTTTGTTTTCGTTTTTGTTTTCTTTTTTGTTTTCGTTTTTGTTTTCGTTTTTGTTTTCGTTTTTGTTTTCGTTTTTGTTTTCGTTTTTGTTTTCGTTTTTGTTTTCGTTTTTGTTTTCGTTTTTGTTTTCGTTTTTGATTTCGTTTTTGTTTTCGTTTTTGTTTTCGTTTTTGTTTTCGTTTTTGTTTTCGTTTTTGTTTTCGTTTTTGTTTTCGTTTTTGATTTCGTGTTTGTTTTCGTTTTTGTTTTTGTTTTCGCTTTGTTTTCGTTTTTGTTTTTGTTTTCCTTTTCGTTTTTGTTTGTGTTTTTGTTTTCGTTTTTGTTTTCGTTTTTGTTTTCGTTTTTGTTTTCGTTTTTGTTTTTGTTTTCGTTTTTGTTTTCGTTTTTGTTTTCGTTTTTGTTTTTGTTTTCGTTTTTGTTTTCGTTTTTGTTTTCGTTTTTGTTTTCGTTTTTGTTTTCGTTTTTGTTTTCGTTTTTGTTTTCGTTTTTGTTTTCGTTTTTGTTTTTGTTTTCGTTTTTGTTTTCGTTTTTGTTTTCGTTTTTGTTTTCGTTTTTGTTTTCGTTTTTGTTTTCGTTTTTGTTTTCGTTTTTGTTTTCGTTTTTGTTTTCGTTTTCGTTTTCGTTTTTGTTTTCTTTTTTGTTTTCGTTTTTGTTTTCGTTTTTGTTTTCGTTTTTGTTTTCGTTTTTGTTTTCGTTTTTGTTTTCGTTTTCGTTTTTGTTTTCGTTTTTGTTTTCGTTTTTGTTTTCGTTTTTGTTTTCGTTTTTGTTTTCGTTTTTGTTTTCGTTTTTGTTTTCGTTTTTGTTTTCGTTTTTGTTTTCGTTTTTGTTTTCGTTTTTGTTTTCGTTTTTGTTTTCGTTTTTGTTTTCGTTTTTGTTTTCGTTTTTGTTTTTGTTTTCCTTTTCGTTTTTGTTTGTGTTTTTGTTTTCGTTTTTGTTTTCGTTTTTGTTTTCGTTTTTGTTTTCGTTTTTGTTTTCGTTTTTGTTTTCGTTTTTGTTTTCGTTTTTGATTTCGTTTTTGTTTTCGTTTTTGTTTTCGTTTTTGTTTTCGTTTTTGTTTTCGTTTTTGTTTTCGTTTTTGTTTTCGTTTTTGTTTTCGTTTTTGTTTTCGTTTTTGTTTTTGTTTTCGTTTTTGTTTTTGTTTTTGTCCTTGTTTCTGTCCTTGTCTTTGTCTTAATTGGTTTTTGTTTGTACGAGACTAAGTCCAGCGGCATAATGCTCTTCGATCGCACACGACCAAGTCCAGCGGCGTGTCGCTCCTAGGGCTGTTGCGAATACTTAAAAGTCCCTACGGTCAAAATCATTGGGTTGCGACTCACCTTTACGAGTTGCTCGCTCGCTGCGCTCGCTCGGAATGTTATAGCCTTACCTAAAACCAATCCACCTTGCGTTCGTTTTTCGAAAAGACCGCGATTTTCCGATAATTTACAGACGCGCGGGATCGGTTTTGAGGTTAGGCTAGTTTTATAAGAGCGAGCGAAGCGAGCGAGAAGCTACATCAATTCCCGCGCTATAGTTATATATCAAATGTTCTTTACTAACAATTCTCACCGATCGAAAGAAAGTTTCTGATTTGATAGAAGAATAACAGATATGTTTCGCTAGGTACGCGATTCGTGCTGATCGATGTATCTCGATGATGTTTTTGTTTTCGTTTTTGTTTTCGTTTTTGTTTTCGTTTTTGTTTTCGTTTTTCTTTTCGTGTTTGTTTTCGTTTTTGTTTTCGTTTTTGTTTTCGTTTTTGTTTTCGTTTTTGTTTTCGTTTTTGTTTTCGTTTTTGTTTTCGTGTTTGTTTTCGTTTTTGTTTTCGTTTTTGTTTTCTTTTTTGTTTTCGTTTTTGTTTTCGTTTTTGTTTTCGTTTTTGTTTTCGTTTTTGTTTTCGTTTTTGTTTTCGTTTTTGTTTTCGTTTTTGTTTTCGTTTTTGTTTTCGTTTTTGATTTCGTTTTTGTTTTCGTTTTTGTTTTCGTTTTTGATTTCGTTTTTGTTTTCGTTTTTGTTTTCGTTTTTGTTTTCGTTTTTGTTTTCGTTTTTGTTTTCGTTTTTGTTTTCGTGTTTGTTTTCGTTTTTGTTTTCGTTTTTGTTTTCGTTTTTGTTTTTGTTTTCGTTTTTGTTTTCGTTTTTGTTTTTGTTTTTGTCCTTGTTTCTGTCCTTGTCTTTGTCTTAATTGGTTTTTGTTTGTACGAGACTAAGTCCAGCGGCATAATGCTCTTCGATCGCACACGACCAAGTCCAGCGGCGTGTCGCTCCTAGGGCTGTTGCGAATACTTAAAAGTCCCTACGGTCAAAATCATTGGGTTGCGACTCACCTTTACGAGTTGCTCGCTCGCTGCGCTCGCTCGGAATGTTATAGCCTTACCTAAAACCAATCCACCTTGCGTTCGTTTTTCGAAAAGACCGCGATTTTCCGATAATTTACAGACGCGCGGGATCGGTTTTGAGGTTAGGCTAGTTTTATAAGAGCGAGCGAAGCGAGCGAGAAGCTACATCAATTCCCGCGCTATAGTTATACAGGGTGCGCCGTTAGAATTCGGACAGAATTCAATTTGTAGTTCCCACCATATTAGAATTCAGATGTTTGTGCTGATTGACTCTGAAGTTAGTTAAATATGTCAATAAGTCTTCTATAACCTCAAAATGACAGAACTCGTTAAGCAAAACCCGGAATACGATAGAAGAGCGGCGATTATAGAAAGTCTTCGCGCCGGGAGAACGCCGGTCGAAATTATAAAATTCTTTAGCTACCCAAGATCGACGGTATACGACATTGCTAAGAGATACGCAGCCTCAGAGTGGTTCGAGAAGGGTTCTCCTTCTCCGGCGAGAAAAGTTCAGCGTTGTCTCAAGTGAGGGCGACGTCATGCCTCCGCACTTCTTCCAAAAAGGCGAAAGAATCACAAAGGAGGTTTATTTGGAGGTCCTGAAGACAGTAATAAAGCCGTGGATGGAAATTACGGCTTCTGGAAGGCCGTATTTATTTCAACAAGATGGCGCACCTGCTCACACAAGTCATCTTGTTCAAAATTGGCTCTCTGACAATGTGGACATGTTTTGGTCGAAAGATTTCTGGCCTCCTAACAGTCCCGACCTAAACCCATTGGACTATTACGTGTGGGGCGTTATCGAGAGACAAACTAATAAATGCAGGCACCCCAACGTCAACTCCCTACGAGCTGCTATCGAGTCAGAATTCGCGACAATTAAACGCGACCAGTTGAAGTCAGCGTGCTCGCGCTTTAGAGCAAGAATAGAGCAGGTCATAGAGGCAGAGGGTGGTTACATAGAATAAAAGTTCTCAGCAAGGACCCTTTAAATGAGATATAACAACATTTTCATGTGTTTTTGTGTATTGACTTAAATAAACAACTTTCTGCACAAAACTTCTTTTGTCCGGATTCTAACGGCGCACCCTGTATATCAAATGTTCTTTACTAACAATTCTCACCGATCGAAAGAAAGTTTCTGATTTGATAGAAGAATAACAGATATGTTTCGCTAGGTACGCGATTCGTGCTGATCGATGTATCTCGATGATGTTTTTGTTTTCGTTTTTGTTTTCGTTTTTGTTTTCGTTTTTGTTTTCGTTTTTCTTTTCGTGTTTGTTTTCGTTTTTGTTTTCGTTTTTGTTTTCTTTTTTGTTTTCGTTTTTGTTTTCGTTTTTGTTTTCTTTTTTGTTTTCGTTTTTGTTTTCGTTTTTGTTTTCGTTTTTGTTTTCGTTTTTGTTTTCGTTTTTGTTTTCGTTTTTGTTTTCGTTTTTGTTTTCGTTTTTGTTTTTGTTTTCGTTTTTGTTTTCGTTTTTGTTTTCGTTTTTGTTTTCGTTTTTGTTTTCGTTTTTGTTTTCGTTTTTGTTTTTGTTTTCGTTTTTGTTTTCGTTTTTGTTTTTGTTTTCCTTTTCGTTTTTGTTTGTGTTTTTGTTTTCGTTTTTGTTTTCGTTTTTGTTTTCGTTTTTGTTTTCGTTTTTGTTTTCGTTTTTGTTTTCGTTTTTGTTTTCGTGTTTGTTTTCGTTTTTGTTTTCGTTTTTGTTTTCGTTTTCGTTTTTGTTTTCGTTTTTGTTTTTGTTTTCGTTTTTGTTTTCGTTTTTGTTTTTGTTTTCCTTTTCGTTTTTGTTTGTGTTTTTGTTTTTGTCCTTGTTTCTGTCCTTGTCTTTGTCTTAATTGGTTTTTGTTTGTACGAGACTAAGTCCAGCGGCATAATGCTCTTCGATCGCACACGACCAAGTCCAGCGGCGTGTCGCTCCTAGGGCTGTTGCGAATACTTAAAAGTCCCTACGGTCAAAATCATTGGGTTGCGACTCACCTTTACGAGTTGCTCGCTCGCTGCGCTCGCTCGGAATGTTATAGCCTTACCTAAAACCAATCCACCTTGCGTTCGTTTTTCGAAAAGATCGCGATTTTCCGATAATTTACAGACGCGCGGGATCGGTTTTGAGGTTAGGCTAGTTTTATAAGAGCGAGCGAAGCGAGCGAGAAGCTACATCAATTCCCGCGCTATAGTTATATATCAAATGTTCTTTACTAACAATTCTCACCGATCGAAAGAAAGTTTCTGATTTGATAGAAGAATAACAGATATGTTTCGCTAGGTACGCGATTCGTGCTGATCGATGTATCTCGATGATGTTGTCGTTTTCGTTTTTGTTTTCGTTTTTGTTTTCGTTTTTGTTTTCGTTTTTGATTTCGTTTTTGTTTTCGTTTTTGTTTTCGTTTTTGTTTTCGTTTTTGTTTTCGTTTTTGTTTTCGTTTTTGTTTTCGTTTTTGTTTTCGTGTTTGTTTTCGTTTTTGTTTTCGTTTTCGTTTTTGTTTTTGTTTTTGTTTTTGATTTTGTTTTTGTTTTTGTCCTTGTTTCTGTCCTTGTCTTTGTCTTAATTGGTTTTTGTTTGTACGAGACTAAGTCCAGCGGCATAATGCTCTTCGATCCCACACGACCAAGTCCAGCGGCGTGTCGCTCCTAGGGCTGTTGCGAATACTTAAAAGTCCCTACGGTCAAAATCATTGGGTTGCGACTCACCTTTACGAGTTGCTCGCTCGCTGCGCTCGCTCGGAATGTTATAGCCTTACCTAAAACCAATCCACCTTGCGTTCGTTTTTCGAAAAGACCGCGATTTTCCGATAATTTACAGACGCGCGGGATCGGTTTTGAGGTTAGGCTAGTTTTATAAGAGCGAGCGAAGCGAGCGAGAAGCTACATCAATTCCCGCGCTATAGTTATATATCAAATGTTCTTTACTAACAATTCTCACCGATCGAAAGAAAGTTTCTGATTTGATAGAAGAATAACAGATATGTTTCGCTAGGTACGCGATTCGTGCTGATCGATGTATCTCGATGATGTTTTTGTTTTCGTTTTTGTTTTCGTTTTTGTTTTCGTTTTTGTTTTCGTTTTTCTTTTCGTGTTTGTTTTCGTTTTTGTTTTCGTGTTTGTTTTCGTTTTTGTTTTCGTTTTTGTTTTCGTTTTTGTTTTTGTTTTCGTTTTTGTTTTTGTTTTTGTCCTTGTTTCTGTCCTTGTCTTTGTCTTAATTGGTTTTTGTTTGTACGAGACTAAGTCCAGCGGCATAATGCTCTTCGATCGCACACGACCAAGTCCAGCGGCGTGTCGCTCCTAGGGCTGTTGCGAATACTTAAAAGTCCCTACGGTCAAAATCATTGGGTTGCGACTCACCTTTACGAGTTGCTCGCTCGCTGCGCTCGCTCGGAATGTTATAGCCTTACCTAAAACCAATCCACCTTGCGTTCGTTTTTCGAAAAGACCGCGATTTTCCGATAATTTACAGACGCGCGGGATCGGTTTTGAGGTTAGGCTAGTTTTATAAGAGCGAGCGAAGCGAGCGCGAAGCTACATCAATTCCCGCGCTATAGTTATATATCAAATGTTCTTTACTAACAATTCTCACCGATCGAAAGAAAGTTTCTGATTTGATAGAAGAATAACAGATATGTTTCGCTAGGTACGCGATTCGTGCTGATCGATGTATCTCGATGATGTTTTTGTTTTCGTTTTTGTTTTCGTTTTTGTTTTCGTTTTTGTTTTCGTTTTTGTTTTTGTTTTCGTTTTTGTTTTCGTTTTTGTTTTCGTTTTTGTTTTCGTTTTTGTTTTCGTTTTTGTTTTCGTTTTTGTTTTCGTTTTTGATTTCGTTTTTGTTTTCGTTTTTGTTTTCGTTTTTGTTTTCGTTTTTGTTTTCGTTTTTGTTTTTGTTTTTGTTTTTGTTTTCGTTTTTGTTTTCGTTTTTGTTTTCGTTTTTGTTTTCGTTTTTGTTTTCTTTTTTGTTTTCGTTTTTGTTTTCGTTTTTGTTTTCGTTTTTTTTTCGTTTTTGTTTTTGTTTTCGTTTTTGTTTTCGTGTTTGTTTTCGTTTTTGTTTTCGTTTTCGTTTTCGTTTTTGTTTTCTTTTTTGTTTTCGTTTTTGTTTTCGTTTTTGTTTTCGTTTTTGTTTTCGTTTTTGTTTTCGTTTTTGTTTTCGTTTTTGTTTTCGTTTTTGTTTTCGTTTTTGTTTTCGTTTTTGATTTCGTTTTTGTTTTCGTTTTTGTTTTCGTTTTTGTTTTCGTTTTTGTTTTCGTTTTTGTTTTCGTTTTTGTTTTCGTTTTTGTTTTCGTGTTTGTTTTCGTTTTTGTTTTCGTTTTTGTTTTTGTTTTCCTTTTCGTTTTTGTTTGTGTTTTTGTTTTTGTCCTTGTTTCTGTCCTTGTCTTTGTCTTAATTGGTTTTTGTTTGTACGAGACTAAGTCCAGCGGCATAATGCTCTTCGATCGCACACGACCAAGTCCAGCGGCGTGTCGCTCCTAGGGCTGTTGCGAATACTTAAAAGTCCCTACGGTCAAAATCATTGGGTTGCGACTCACCTTTACGAGTTGCTCGCTCGCTGCGCTCGCTCGGAATGTTATAGCCTTACCTAAAACCAATCCACCTTGCGTTCGTTTTTCGAAAAGACCGCGATTTTCCGATAATTTACAGACGCGCGGGATCGGTTTTGAGGTTAGGCTAGTTTTATAAGAGCGAGCGAAGCGAGCGAGAAGCTACATCAATTCCCGCGCTATAGTTATATATCAAATGTTCTTTACTAACAATTCTCACCGATCGAAAGAAAGTTTCTGATTTGATAGAAGAATAACAGATATGTTTCGCTAGGTACGCGATTCGTGCTGATCGATGTATCTCGATGATGTTTTTGTTTTCGTTTTTGTTTTCTTTTTTGTTTTCGTTTTTGTTTTCGTTTTTGTTTTCTTTTTTGTTTTCGTTTTTGTTTTCGTTTTTGTTTTCGTTTTTGTTTTCGTTTTTGTTTTCGTTTTTGTTTTCGTTTTTGTTTTCGTTTTTGTTTTCGTTTTTGTTTTTGTTTTCGTTTTTGTTTTCGTTTTTGTTTTTGTTTTCCTTTTCGTTTTTGTTTGTGTTTTTGTTTTCGTTTTTGTTTTCGTTTTTGTTTTCGTTTTTTTTTCTTTTTTGTTTTCGTTTTTGTTTTCGTTTTTGTTTTCGTGTTTGTTTTCGTTTTTGTTTTCGTTTTTGTTTTCGTTTTTGTTTTTGTTTTCGTTTTTGTTTTCGTTTTTGTTTTTGTTTTCCTTTTCGTTTTTGTTTGTGTTTTTGTTTTTGTCCTTGTTTCTGTCCTTGTCTTTGTCTTAATTGGTTTTTGTTTGTACGAGACTAAGTCCAGCGGCATAATGCTCTTCGATCGCACACGACCAAGTCCAGCGGCGTGTCGCTCCTAGGGCTGTTGCGAATACTTAAAAGTCCCTACGGTCAAAATCATTGGGTTGCGACTCACCTTTACGAGTTGCTCGCTCGCTGCGCTCGCTCGGAATGTTATAGCCTTACCTAAAACCAATCCACCTTGCGTTCGTTTTTCGAAAAGACCGCGATTTTCCGATAATTTACAGAAGCGCGGGATCGGTTTTGAGGTTAGGCTAGTTTTATAAGAGCGAGCGAAGCGAGCGAGAAGCTACATCAATTCCCGCGCTATAGTTATATATCAAATGTTCTTTACTAACAATTCTCACCGATCGAAAGAAAGTTTCTGATTTGATAGAAGAATAACAGATATGTTTCGCTAGGTACGCGATTCGTGCTGATCGATGTATCTCGATGATGTTTTTGTTTTCGTTTTTGTTTTCTTTTTTGTTTTCGTTTTTGTTTTCTTTTTTGTTTTCGTTTTTTGTTTTCGTTTTTGTTTTCGTTTTTGTTTTCGTTTTTGTTTTCGTTTTTGTTTTCGTTTTTGTTTTTGTTTTCGTTTTTGTTTTCGTTTTTGTTTTTGTTTTCCTTTTCGTTTTTGTTTGTGTTTTCCTTTTCGTTTTTGTTTTCGTTTTTGTTTTCGTTTTTGTTTTCTTTTTTGTTTTCGTTTTTGTTTTCGTTTTTGTTTTCGTGTTTGTTTTCGTTTTTGTTTTCGTTTTTGTTTTCGTTTTTGTTTTTGTTTTCGTTTTTGTTTTCGTTTTTGTTTTTGTTTTCCTTTTCGTTTTTGTTTGTGTTTTTGTTTTTGTCCTTGTTTCTGTCCTTGTCTTTGTCTTAATTGGTTTTTGTTTGTACGAGACTAAGTCCAGCGGCATAATGCTCTTCGATCGCACACGACCAAGTCCAGCGGCGTGTCGCTCCTAGGGCTGTTGCGAATACTTAAAAGTCCCTACGGTCAAAATCATTGGGTTGCGACTCACCTTTACGAGTTGCTCGCTCGCTGCGCTCGCTCGGAATGTTATAGCCTTACCTAAAACCAATCCACCTTGCGTTCGTTTTTCGAAAAGACCGCGATTTTCCGATAATTTACAGACGCGCGGGATCGGTTTTGAGGTTAGGCTAGTTTTATAAGAGCGAGCGAAGCGAGCGAGAAGCTACATCAATTCCCGCGCTATAGTTATATATCAAATGTTCTTTACTAACAATTCTCACCGATCGAAAGAAAGTTTCTGATTTGATAGAAGAATAACAGATATGTTTCGCTAGGTACGCGATTCGTGCTGATCGATGTATCTCGATGATGTTGTTGTTTTCGTTTTTGTTTTCGTTTTTGTTTTCGTTTTTGTTTTCGTGTTTGTTTTCGTTTTTGTTTTCGTTTTTGTTTTCGTTTTTGTTTTCGTTTTTGTTTTCGTTTTTGTTTTCGTTTTTGTTTTCGTTTTCGTTTTTGTTTTTGTTTTCGTTTTTGTTTTCGTTTTCGTTTTCGTTTTTGTTTTCTTTTTTGTTTTCGTTTTTGTTTTCGTTTTTGTTTTCGTGTTTGTTTTCGTTTTTGTTTTCGTTTTTGTTTTCGTTTTTGTTTTTGTTTTCGTTTTTGTTTTCGTTTTTGTTTTTGTTTTCCTTTTCGTTTTTGTTTGTGTTTTTGTTTTTGTCCTTGTTTCTGTCCTTGTCTTTGTCTTAATTGGTTTTTGTTTGTACGAGACTAAGTCCAGCGGCATAATGCTCTTCGATCGCACACGACCAAGTCCAGCGGCGTGTCGCTCCTAGGGCTGTTGCGAATACTTAAAAGTCCCTACGGTCAAAATCATTGGGTTGCGACTCACCTTTACGAGTTGCTCGCTCGCTGCGCTCGCTCGGAATGTTATAGCCTTACCTAAAACCAATCCACCTTGCGTTCGTTTTTCGAAAAGACCGCGATTTTCCGATAATTTACAGAATCGCGGGATCGGTTTTGAGGTTAGGCTAGTTTTATAAGAGCGAGCGAAGCGAGCGAGAAGCTACATCAATTCCCGCGCTATAGTTATATATCAAATGTTCTTTACTAACAATTCTCACCGATCGAAAGAAAGTTTCTGATTTGATAGAAGAATAACAGATATGTTTCGCTAGGTACGCGATTCGTGCTGATCGATGTATCTCGATGATGTTTTTGTTTTCGTTTTTGTTTTCGTTTTTGTTTTCGTTTTTGTTTTCGTGTTTGTTTTCGTTTTTGTTTTCGTTTTTGTTTTCGTTATTGTTTTTGTTTTCGTTTTTGTTTTCGTTTTTGTTTTTGTTTTCCTTTTCGTTTTTGTTTGTGTTTTTGTTTTTGTCCTTGTTTCTGTCCTTGTCTTTGTCTTAATTGGTTTTTGTTTGTACGAGACTAAGTCCAGCGGCATAATGCTCTTCGATCGCACACGACCAAGTCCAGCGGCGTGTCGCTCCTAGGGCTGTTGCGAATACTTAAAAGTCCCTACGGTCAAAATCATTGGGTTGCGACTCACCTTTACGAGTTGCTCGCTCGCTGCGCTCGCTCGGAATGTTATAGCCTTACCTAAAACCAATCCACCTTGCGTTCGTTTTTCGAAAAGACCGCGATTTTCCGATAATTTACAGACGCGCGGGATCGGTTTTGAGGTTAGGCTAGTTTTATAAGAGCGAGCGAAGCGAGCGAGAAGCTACATCAATTCCCGCGCTATAGTTAT
Source organism: Bombus pascuorum (assembly GCF_905332965.1). Taxonomy (NCBI): domain Eukaryota; kingdom Metazoa; phylum Arthropoda; class Insecta; order Hymenoptera; family Apidae; genus Bombus; species Bombus pascuorum. The sequence goes on from NW_026869728.1 coordinate 303,359, forward strand.
ATATCAAATGTTCTTTACTAACAATTCTCACCGATCGAAAGAAAGTTTCTGATTTGATAGAAGAATAACAGATATGTTTCGCTAGGTACGCGATTCGTGCTGATCGATGTATCTCGATGATGTTGTTGTTTTCGTTTTTGTTTTCGTTTTTGTTTTCGTTTTTGTTTTCGTTTTTGTTTTCGTTTTTGTTTTCGTTTTTGTTTTCGTTTTTGTTTTCGTTTTTGTTTTCGTTTTTGTTTTCGTTTTTGTTTTCGTGTTTGTTTTCGATTTGTTTTCGTTTTCGTTTTCGTTTTTGTTTTCTTTTTTGTTTTCGTTTTTGTTTTCGTTTTTGTTTTCGTTTTTGTTTTCGTTTTTGTTTTCGTTTTTGTTTTCGTTTTTGTTTTCGTTTTTGTTTTCGTTTTTGATTTCGTTTTTGTTTTCGTTTTTGTTTTCGTTTTTGATTTCGTTTTTGTTTTCGTTTTTGTTTTCGTTTTTGTTTTCGTTTTTGTTTTCGTGTTTGTTTTCGTTTTTGTTTTCGTTTTTGTTTTCGTTTTTGTTTTTGTTTTCGTTTTCGTTTTTGTTTTCGTTTTTGTTTTCGTTTTTGTTTTCGTTTTTGATTTCGTTTTTGTTTTCGTTTTTGTTTTCGTTTTTGTTTTCGTTTTTGTTTTTGTTTTCGTTTTTGTTTTCGTTTTTGTTTTTGTTTTCCTTTTCGTTTTTGTTTGTGTTTTTGTTTTCGTTTTTGTTTTCGTTTTTGTTTTCGTTTTTGTTTTCGTTTTTGTTTTCGTTTTTGTTTTCGTTTTTGTTTTCGTGTTTGTTTTCGTTTTTGTTTTCGTTTTTGTTTTCGTTATTGTTTTTGTTTTCGTTTTTGTTTTCGTTTTTGTTTTTGTTTTCCTTTTCGTTTTTGTTTGTGTTTTTGTTTTTGTCCTTGTTTCTGTCCTTGTCTTTGTCTTAATTGGTTTTTGTTTGTACGAGACTAAGTCCAGCGGCATAATGCTCTTCGATCGCACACGACCAAGTCCAGCGGCGTGTCGCTCCTAGGGCTGTTGCGAATACTTAAAAGTCCCTACGGTCAAAATCATTGGGTTGCGACTCACCTTTACGAGTTGCTCGCTCGCTGCGCTCGCTCGGAATGTTATAGCCTTACCTAAAACCAATCCACCTTGCGTTCGTTTTTCGAAAAGACCGCGATTTTCCGATAATTTACAGACGCGCGGGATCGGTTTTGAGGTTAGGCTAGTTTTATAAGAGCGAGCGAAGCGAGCGAGAAGCTACATCAATTCCCGCGCTATAGTTATATATCAAATGTTCTTTACTAACAATTCTCACCGATCGAAAGAAAGTTTCTGATTTGATAGAAGAATAACAGATATGTTTCGCTAGGTACGCGATTCGTGCTGATCGATGTATCTCGATGATGTTTTTGTTTTCGTTTTTGTTTTCGTTTTTGTTTTCGTTTTTGTTTTCGTTTTTCTTTTCGTGTTTGTTTTCGTTTTTGTTTTCGTTTTTGTTTTCGTTTTTGTTTTCGTTTTTGTTTTCGTTTTTGTTTTCGTTTTTGTTTTTGTTTTCGTTTTCGTTTTCGTTTTTGTTTTCTTTTTTGTTTTCGTTTTTGTTTTCGTTTTTGTTTTCGTTTTTGTTTTCGTTTTTGTTTTCGTTTTTGTTTTCGTTTTTGTTTTTGTTTTCGTTTTTGTTTTCGTTTTTGTTTTCGTTTTTGTTTTCGTTTTTGTTTTCGTTTTTGTTTTCGTTTTTGTTTTCGTTTTTGTTTTTGTTTTCGTTTTTGTTTTCGTTTTTGTTTTTGTTTTCCTTTTCGTTTTTGTTTGTGTTTTTGTTTTCGTTTTTGTTTTCGTTTTTGTTTTCGTTTTTGTTTTCGTTTTTGTTTTCGTTTTTGTTTTCGTTTTTGTTTTCGTGTTTGTTTTCGTTTTTGTTTTCGTTTTTGTTTTCGTTTTTGTTTTTGTTTTCGTTTTTGTTTTCGTTTTTGTTTTTGTTTTCCTTTTCGTTTTTGTTTGTGTTTTTGTTTTTGTCCTTGTTTCTGTCCTTGTCTTTGTCTTAATTGGTTTTTGTTTGTACGAGACTAAGTCCAGCGGCATAATGCTCTTCGATCGCACACGACCAAGTCCAGCGGCGTGTCGCTCCTAGGGCTGTTGCGAATACTTAAAAGTCCCTACGGTCAAAATCATTGGGTTGCGACTCACCTTTACGAGTTGCTCGCTCGCTGCGCTCGCTCGGAATGTTATAGCCTTACCTAAAACCAATCCACCTTACGTTCGTTTTTCGAAAAGACCGCGATTTTCCGATAATTTACAGACGCGCGGGATCGGTTTTGAGGTTAGGCTAGTTTTATAAGAGCGAGCGAAGCGAGCGAGAAGCTACATCAATTCCCGCGCTATAGTTATATATCAAATGTTCTTTACTAACAATTCTCACCGATCGAAAGAAAGTTTCTGATTTGATAGAAGAATAACAGATATGTTTCGCTAGGTACGCGATTCGTGCTGATCGATGTATCTCGATGATGTTGTTGTTTTCGTTTTCGTTTTTGTTTTCGTTTTTGTTTTTGTTTTCGTTTTTGTTTTCGTTTTTGTTTTTGTTTTCCTTTTCGTTTTTGTTTGTGTTTTTGTTTTCGTTTTTGTTTTCGTTTTTGTTTTCGTTTTTGTTTTCGTTTTTGTTTTCGTTTTTGTTTTCGTTTTTGTTTTCGTGTTTGTTTTCGTTTTTGTTTTCGTTTTTGTTTTCGTTTTTGTTTTCGTTTTTGTTTTCGTTTTTGTTTTCGTTTTTGTTTTCGTTTTTGTTTTCGTTTTTGTTTTCGTTTTTGATTTCGTTTTTGTTTTCGTTTTTGTTTTCGTTTTTGTTTTCGTTTTCGTTTTTGTTTTCGTTTTTGTTTTCGTTTTTGTTTTCGTTTTTGTTTTCGTTTTTGTTTTCGTTTTTGTTTTCGTTTTTGTTTTTGTTTTCGTTTTTGTTTTCGTTTTTGTTTTTGTTTTCCTTTTCGTTTTTGTTTTCGTTTTTGATTTCGTTTTTGTTTTCGTTTTTGTTTTCGTTTTTGTTTTCGTTTTTGTTTTCGTTTTTGTTTTCGTTTTTGTTTTCGTTTTTGTTTTCGTGTTTGTTTTCGTTTTTGTTTTCGTTTTTGTTTTCGTTTTTGTTTTCGTTTTTGTTTTCGTTTTTGTTTTCTTTTTTGTTTTCGTTTTTGTTTTCGTTTTTGTTTTCGTTTTTGTTTTCGTTTTTGTTTTCGTTTTTGTTTTCGTTTTTGTTTTCGTTTTTGTTTTCGTTTTTGATTTCGTTTTTGTTTTCGTTTTTGTTTTCGTTTTTGTTTTCGTTTTTGTTTTTGTTTTCGTTTTTGTTTTCGTTTTTGTTTTCGTTTTTGTTTTCGTGTTTAGTTTTCGTTTTTGTTTTCGTTTTCGTTTTTGTTTTCGTTTTTGTTTTTGTTTTCCTTTTCGTTTTTTTTTCGATTTTGTTTTCGTTTTTGTTTTCGTTTTTGTTTTCGTTTTTGTTTTTGTTTTTGTTTTTGTTTTCGTTTTTGTTTTCGTTTTTGTTTTCGTTTTTGTTTTCGTTTTTGTTTTCGTTTTTGTTTTCGTTTTTGTTTTCGTTTTTGTTTTCGTTTTTGTTTTCGTGTTTGTTTTCGTTTTTGTTTTCGTTTTTGTTTTCGTTTTTGTTTTTGTTTTCGTTTTCGTTTTTGTTTTCGTTTTTGTTTTCGTTTTTGTTTTCGTTTTTGATTTCGTTTTTGTTTTCGTTTTTGTTTTCGTTTTTGTTTTCGTTTTTGTTTTTGTTTTCGTTTTTGTTTTCGTTTTTGTTTTTGTTTTCCTTTTCGTTTTTGTTTGTGTTTTTGTTTTCGTTTTTGTTTTCGTTTTTGTTTTCGTTTTTGTTTTCGTTTTTGTTTTCGTTTTTGTTTTCGTTTTTGTTTTCGTGTTTGTTTTCGTTTTTGTTTTCGTTTTTGTTTTCGTTTTTGTTTTTGTTTTCGTTTTTGTTTTCGTTTTTGTTTTTGTTTTCCTTTTCGTTTTTGTTTGTGTTTTTGTTTTTGTCCTTGTTTCTGTCCTTGTCTTTGTCTTAATTGGTTTTTGTTTGTACGAGACTAAGTCCAGCGGCATAATGCTCTTCGATCGCACACGACCAAGTCCAGCGGCGTGTCGCTCCTAGGGCTGTTGCGAATACTTAAAAGTCCCTACGGTCAAAATCATTGGGTTGCGACTCACCTTTACGAGTTGCTCGCTCGCTGCGCTCGCTCGGAATGTTATAGCCTTACCTAAAACCAATCCACCTTGCGTTCGTTTTTCGAAAAGACCGCGATTTTCCGATAATTTACAGACGCGCGGGATCGGTTTTGAGGTTAGGCTAGTTTTATAAGAGCGAGCGAAGCGAGCGAGAAGCTACATCAATTCCCGCGCTATAGTTATATATCAAATGTTCTTTACTAACAATTCTCACCGATCGAAAGAAAGTTTCTGATTTGATAGAAGAATAACAGATATGTTTCGCTAGGTACGCGATTCGTGCTGATCGATGTATCTCGATGATGTTTTTGTTTTCGTTTTTGTTTTCTTTTTTGTTTTCGTTTTTGTTTTCGTTTTTGTTTTCTTTTTTGTTTTCGTTTTTGTTTTCGTTTTTGTTTTCGTTTTTGTTTTCGTTTTTGTTTTCGTTTTTGTTTTCGTTTTTGTTTTCGTTTTTGTTTTCGTTTTTGTTTTCGTTTTTGTTTTCGTTTTTGTTTTTGTTTTCGTTTTTGTTTTCGTTTTTGTTTTTGTTTTCCTTTTCGTTTTTGTTTGTGTTTTTGTTTTCGTTTTTGTTTTCGTTTTTGTTTTCGTTTTTGTTTTCTTTTTTGTTTTCGTTTTTGTTTTCGTTTTTGTTTTCGTGTTTGTTTTCGTTTTTGTTTTCGTTTTTGTTTTCGTTTTTGTTTTTGTTTTCGTTTTTGTTTTCGTTTTTGTTTTTGTTGTCGTTTTTGTTTTCGTTTTTGATTTCGTTTTTGTTTTCGTTTTTGTTTTCGTTTTTGTTTTTGTTTTTGTTTTCGTTTTTGTTTTCGTTTTTGTTTTCGTTTTTGTTTTCGTGTTTGTTTTCGTTTTTGTTTTCGTTTTTGTTTTCGTTTTTGTTTTTGTTTTCCTTTTCGTTTTTGTTTGTGTTTTTGTTTTCGTTTTTGTTTTCGTTTTTGTTTTCGTTTTTGTTTTCGTTTTTGTTTTCGTTTTTGTTTTCGTGTTTGTTTTCGTTTTTGTTTTCGTTTTTGTTTTTGTTTTCGTTTTTGTTTTCGTTTTTGTTTTTGTTTTCCTTTTCGTTTTTGTTTGTGTTTTTGTTTTTGTCCTTGTTTCTGTCCTTGTCTTTGTCTTAATTGGTTTTTGTTTGTACGAGACTAAGTCCAGCGGCATAATGCTCTTCGATCGCACACGACCAAGTCCAGCGGCGTGTCGCTCCTAGGGCTGTTGCGAATACTTAAAAGTCCCTACGGTCAAAATCATTGGGTTGCGACTCACCTTTACGAGTTGCTCGCTCGCTGCGCTCGCTCGGAATGTTATAGCCTTACCTAAAACCAATCCACCTTGCGTTCGTTTTTCGAAAAGACCGCGATTTTCCGATAATTTACAGACGCGCGGGATCGGTTTTGAGGTTAGGCTAGTTTTATAAGAGCGAGCGAAGCGAGCGAGAAGCTACATCCATTCCCGCGCTATAGTTATATATCAAATGTTCTTTACTAACAATTCTCACCGATCGAAAGAAAGTTTCTGATTTGATAGAAGAATAACAGATATGTTTCGCTAGGTACGCGATTCGTGCTGATCGATGTATCTCGATGATGTTTTTGTTTTCGTTTTTGTTTTCGTTTTTGTTTTCGTTTTTGTTTTCGTTTTTGTTTTCGTTTTTGTTTTCGTTTTTGTTTTCGTTTTTGTTTTCGTTTTTGTTTTCGTTTTTGTTTTCGTTTTTGTTTTCGTTTTTGTTTTCGTTTTTGATTTCGTTTTTGTTTTCGTTTTTGTTTTCGTTTTTGTTTTCGTTTTTGTTTTCGTTTTCGTTTTTGTTTTTGTTTTTGTTTTTGATTTCGTTTTTGTTTTCGTTTTTGTTTTCGTTTTTGTTTTCGTTTTTGTTTTCGTTTTTGTTTTTGTTTTTGTTTTCGTTTTTGTTTTCGTTTTTGTTTTCGTTTTTGTTTTCGTTTTTGTTTTCGTTTTTGTTTTCGTTTTTGTTTTTGTTTTCGTTTTCGTTTTCGTTTTTGTTTTCGTTTTTGTTTTCGTTTTTGTTTTCGTTTTTGATTTCGTTTTTGTTTTCGTTTTTGTTTTCGTTTTTGTTTTCGTTTTCGTTTTTGTTTTCGTTTTTGTTTTCGTTTTTGTTTTTGTTTTCCTTTTCGTTTTTGTTTGTGTTTTTGTTTTCGTTTTTGTTTTCGTTTTTGTTTTCGTTTTTGTTTTCGTTTTTGTTTTCGTTTTTGTTTTCGTTTTTGTTTTCGTGTTTGTTTTCGTTTTTGTTTTCGTTTTTGTTTTCGTGTTTTATTTCGTTTTTGTTTTCGTTTTTGTTTTCGTTTTTGTTTTCGTTTTTGATTTCGTTTTTGTTTTCGTTTTTGTTTTCGTTTTTGTTTTCGTTTTTGTTTTCGTTTTTGTTTTCGTTTTTGTTTTCGTTTTTGTTTTCGTTTCTGTTTTTGTTTTCGTTTTTGTTTTCGTTTTTGTTTTTGTTTTCCTTTTCGTTTTTGTTTGTGTTTTTGTTTTTGTCCTTGTTTCTGTCCTTGTCTTTGTCTTAATTGGTTTTTGTTTGTACGAGACTATGTCCAGCGGCATAATGCTCTTCGATCGCACACCACCAAGTCCAGCGGCGTGTCGCTCCTAGGGCTGTTGCGAATACTTAAAAGTCCCTACGGTCAAAATCATTGGGTTGCGACTCACCTTTACGAGTTGCTCGCTCGCTGCGCTCGCTCGGAATGTTATAGCCTTACCTAAAACCAATCCACCTTGCGTTCGTTTTTCGAAAAGACCGCGATTTTCCGATAATTTACAGACGCGCGGGATCGGTTTTGAGGTTAGGCTAGTTTTATAAGAGCGAGCGAAGCGAGCGAGAAGCTACATCAATTCCCGCGCTATAGTTATATATCAAATGTTCTTTACTAACAATTCTCACCGATCGAAAGAAAGTTTCTGATTTGATAGAAGAATAACAGATATGTTTCGCTAGGTACGCGATTCGTGCTGATCGATGTATCTCGATGATGTTGTTGTTTTCGTTTTTGTTTTCGTTTTTGTTTTCGTTTTTGTTTTCGTTTTTGATTTCGTTTTTGTTTTCGTTTTTGTTTTCGTTTTTGTTTTCGTTTTTGTTTTCGTTTTTGTTTTCGTTTTTGTTTTCGTTTTTGTTTTCGTGTTTGTTTTCGTTTTTGTTTTCGTTTTTGTTTTTGTTTTCCTTTTCGTTTTTGTTTGTGTTTTTGTTTTTGTCCTTGTTTCTGTCCTTGTCTTTGTCTTAATTGGTTTTTGTTTGTACGAGACTAAGTCCAGCGGCATAATGCTCTTCGATCGCACACGACCAAGTCCAGCGGCGTGTCGCTCCTAGGGCTGTTGCGAATACTTAAAAGTCCCTACGGTCAAAATCATTGGGTTGCGACTCACCTTTACGAGTTGCTCGCTCGCTGCGCTCGCTCGGAATGTTATAGCCTTACCTAAAACCAATCCACCTTGCGTTCGTTTTTCGAAAAGACCGCGATTTTCCGATAATTTACAGACGCGCGGGATCGGTTTTGAGGTTAGGCTAGTTTTATAAGAGCGAGCGAAGCGAGCGAGAAGCTACATCAATTCCCGCGCTATAGTTATATATCAAATGTTCTTTACTAACAATTCTCACCGATCGAAAGAAAGTTTCTGATTTGATAGAAGAATAACAGATATGTTTCGCTAGGTACGCGATTCGTGCTGATCGATGTATCTCGATGATGTTTTTGTTTTCGTTTTTGTTTTCGTTTTTGTTTTCGTTTTTGTTTTCGTTTTTGTTTTCGTTTTTGTTTTCGTTTTTGTTTTCTTTTTTGTTTTCGTTTTTGTTTTCGTTTTTGTTTTCGTGTTTGTTTTCGTTTTTGTTTTCGTTTTTGTTTTCGTTTTTGTTTTTGTTTTCGTTTTTGTTTTCGTTTTTGTTTTTGTTTTCGTTTTTGTTTTCGTTTTTGATTTCGTTTTTGTTTTCGTTTTTGTTTTCGTTTTTGTTTTCGTTTTTGTTTTCGTTTTTGTTTTCGTTTTTGTTTTCGTTTTTGTTTTCGTGTTTGTTTTCGTTTTTGTTTTCGTTTTTGTTTTCGTTTTTGTTTTTGTTTTCCTTTTCGTTTTTGTTTGTGTTTTTGTTTTCGTTTTTGTTTTCGTTTTTGTTTTCGTTTTTGTTTTCGTTTTTGTTTTCGTTTTTGTTTTCGTTTTTGTTTTCGTGTTTGTTTTCGTTTTTGTTTTCGTTTTTGTTTTTGTTTTCGTTTTTGTTTTCGTTTTTGTTTTTGTTTTCCTTTTCGTTTTTGTTTGTGTTTTTGTTTTTGTCCTTGTTTCTGTCCTTGTCTTTGTCTTAATTGGTTTTTGTTTGTACGAGACTAAGTCCAGCGGCATAATGCTCTTCGATCGCACACGACCAAGTCCAGCGGCGTGTCGCTCCTAGGGCTATTGCGAATACTTAAAAGTCCCTACGGTCAAAATCATTGGGTTGCGACTCACCTTTACGAGTTGCTCGCTCGCTGCGCTCGCTCGGAATGTTATAGCCTTACCTAAAACCAATCCACCTTGCGTTCGTTTTTCGAAAAGACCGCGATTTTCCGATAATTTACAGACGCGCGGGATCGGTTTTGAGGTTAGGCTAGTTTTATAAGAGCGAGCGAAGCGAGCGAGAAGCTACATCAATTCCCGCGCTATAGTTATATATCAAATGTTCTTTACTAACAATTCTCACCGATCGAAAGAAAGTTTCTGATTTGATAGAAGAATAACAGATATGTTTCGCTAGGTACGCGATTCGTGCTGATCGATGTATCTCGATGATGTTTTTGTTTTCGTTTTTGTTTTCGTTTTTGTTTTCGTTTTTGTTTTCGTTTTTGTTTTCGTTTTTGTTTTCGTTTTTGTTTTCGTTTTTGTTTTCGTTTTTGTTTTCGTTTTTGTTTTCGTTTTTGTTTTCGTTTTTGTTTTCGTTTTTGATTTCGTTTTTGTTTTCGTTTTTGTTTTCGTTTTTGTTTTCGTTTTTGTTTTCGTTTTCGTTTTTGTTTTTGTTTTTGTTTTTG
>NW_026869728.1:335000-380000 GCF_905332965.1 Bombus pascuorum
TTTTCGTTTTTGTTTTCGTTTTTGTTTTCGTTTTTGTTTTTGTTTTCGTTTTTGTTTTCGTTTTTGTTTTTGTTTTCCTTTTCGTTTTTGTTTGTGTTTTCCTTTTCGTTTTTGTTTTCGTTTTTGTTTTCGTTTTTGTTTTCTTTTTTGTTTTCGTTTTTGTTTTCGTTTTTGTTTTCGTGTTTGTTTTCGTTTTTGTTTTCGTTTTTGTTTTCGTTTTTGTTTTTGTTTTCGTTTTTGTTTTCGTTTTTGTTTTTGTTTTCCTTTTCGTTTTTGTTTGTGTTTTTGTTTTTGTCCTTGTTTCTGTCCTTGTCTTTGTCTTAATTGGTTTTTGTTTGTACGAGACTAAGTCCAGCGGCATAATGCTCTTCGATCGCACACGACCAAGTCCAGCGGCGTGTCGCTCCTAGGGCTGTTGCGAATACTTAAAAGTCCCTACGGTCAAAATCATTGGGTTGCGACTCACCTTTACGAGTTGCTCGCTCGCTGCGCTCGCTCGGAATGTTATAGCCTTACCTAAAACCAATCCACCTTGCGTTCGTTTTTCGAAAAGACCGCGATTTTCCGATAATTTACAGACGCGCGGGATCGGTTTTGAGGTTAGGCTAGTTTTATAAGAGCGAGCGAAGCGAGCGAGAAGCTACATCAATTCCCGCGCTATAGTTATATATCAAATGTTCTTTACTAACAATTCTCACCGATCGAAAGAAAGTTTCTGATTTGATAGAAGAATAACAGATATGTTTCGCTAGGTACGCGATTCGTGCTGATCGATGTATCTCGATGATGTTTTTGTTTTCGTTTTTGTTTTCGTTTTTGTTTTCGTTTTTGTTTTCGTTTTTGTTTTTGTTTTCGTTTTTGTTTTCGTTTTTGTTTTCGTTTTTGTTTTCGTTTTTGTTTTCGTTTTTGTTTTCGTTTTTGTTTTCGTTTTTGATTTCGTTTTTGTTTTCGTTTTTGTTTTCGTTTTTGTTTTCGTTTTTGTTTTCGTTTTTGTTTTTGTTTTTGTTTTTGTTTTCGTTTTTGTTTTCGTTTTTGTTTTCGTTTTTGTTTTCGTTTTTGTTTTCTTTTTTGTTTTCGTTTTTGTTTTCGTTTTTGTTTTCGTTTTTGTTTTCGTTTTTGTTTTTGTTTTCGTTTTTGTTTTCGTGTTTGTTTTCGTTTTTGTTTTCGTTTTCGTTTTCGTTTTTGTTTTCTTTTTTGTTTTCGTTTTTGTTTTCGTTTTTGTTTTCGTTTTTGTTTTCGTTTTTGTTTTCGTTTTTGTTTTCGTTTTTGTTTTCGTTTTTGTTTTCGTTTTTGTTTTCGTTTTTGATTTCGTTTTTGTTTTCGTTTTTGTTTTCGTTTTTGTTTTCGTTTTTGTTTTCGTTTTTGTTTTCGTTTTTGTTTTCGTTTTTGTTTTCGTGTTTGTTTTCGTTTTTGTTTTCGTTTTTGTTTTTGTTTTCCTTTTCGTTTTTGTTTGTGTTTTTGTTTTTGTCCTTGTTTCTGTCCTTGTCTTTGTCTTAATTGGTTTTTGTTTGTACGAGACTAAGTCCAGCGGCATAATGCTCTTCGATCGCACACGACCAAGTCCAGCGGCGTGTCGCTCCTAGGGCTGTTGCGAATACTTAAAAGTCCCTACGGTCAAAATCATTGGGTTGCGACTCACCTTTACGAGTTGCTCGCTCGCTGCGCTCGCTCGGAATGTTATAGCCTTACCTAAAACCAATCCACCTTGCGTTCGTTTTTCGAAAAGACCGCGATTTTCCGATAATTTACAGACGCGCGGGATCGGTTTTGAGGTTAGGCTAGTTTTATAAGAGCGAGCGAAGCGAGCGAGAAGCTACATCAATTCCCGCGCTATAGTTATATATCAAATGTTCTTTACTAACAATTCTCACCGATCGAAAGAAAGTTTCTGATTTGATAGAAGAATAACAGATATGTTTCGCTAGGTACGCGATTCGTGCTGATCGATGTATCTCGATGATGTTTTTGTTTTCGTTTTTGTTTTCTTTTTTGTTTTCGTTTTTGTTTTCGTTTTTGTTTTCTTTTTTGTTTTCGTTTTTGTTTTCGTTTTTGTTTTCGTTTTTGTTTTCGTTTTTGTTTTCGTTTTTGTTTTCGTTTTTGTTTTCGTTTTTGTTTTCGTTTTTGTTTTTGTTTTCGTTTTTGTTTTCGTTTTTGTTTTTGTTTTCCTTTTCGTTTTTGTTTGTGTTTTTGTTTTCGTTTTTGTTTTCGTTTTTGTTTTCGTTTTTTTTTCTTTTTTGTTTTCGTTTTTGTTTTCGTTTTTGTTTTCGTGTTTGTTTTCGTTTTTGTTTTCGTTTTTGTTTTCGTTTTTGTTTTTGTTTTCGTTTTTGTTTTCGTTTTTGTTTTTGTTTTCCTTTTCGTTTTTGTTTGTGTTTTTGTTTTTGTCCTTGTTTCTGTCCTTGTCTTTGTCTTAATTGGTTTTTGTTTGTACGAGACTAAGTCCAGCGGCATAATGCTCTTCGATCGCACACGACCAAGTCCAGCGGCGTGTCGCTCCTAGGGCTGTTGCGAATACTTAAAAGTCCCTACGGTCAAAATCATTGGGTTGCGACTCACCTTTACGAGTTGCTCGCTCGCTGCGCTCGCTCGGAATGTTATAGCCTTACCTAAAACCAATCCACCTTGCGTTCGTTTTTCGAAAAGACCGCGATTTTCCGATAATTTACAGAATCGCGGGATCGGTTTTGAGGTTAGGCTAGTTTTATAAGAGCGAGCGAAGCGAGCGAGAAGCTACATCAATTCCCGCGCTATAGTTATATATCAAATGTTCTTTACTAACAATTCTCACCGATCGAAAGAAAGTTTCTGATTTGATAGAAGAATAACAGATATGTTTCGCTAGGTACGCGATTCGTGCTGATCGATGTATCTCGATGATGTTTTTGTTTTCGTTTTTGTTTTCTTTTTTGTTTTCGTTTTTGTTTTCGTTTTTGTTTTCTTTTTTGTTTTCGTTTTTGTTTTCGTTTTTGTTTTCGTTTTTGTTTTCGTTTTTGTTTTCGTTTTTGTTTTCGTTTTTGTTTTTGTTTTCGTTTTTGTTTTCGTTTTTGTTTTTGTTTTCCTTTTCGTTTTTGTTTGTGTTTTCCTTTTCGTTTTTGTTTTCGTTTTTGTTTTCGTTTTTGTTTTCTTTTTTGTTTTCGTTTTTGTTTTCGTTTTTGTTTTCGTGTTTGTTTTCGTTTTTGTTTTCGTTTTTGTTTTCGTTTTTGTTTTTGTTTTCGTTTTTGTTTTCGTTTTTGTTTTTGTTTTCCTTTTCGTTTTTGTTTGTGTTTTTGTTTTTGTCCTTGTTTCTGTCCTTGTCTTTGTCTTAATTGGTTTTTGTTTGTACGAGACTAAGTCCAGCGGCATAATGCTCTTCGATCGCACACGACCAAGTCCAGCGGCGTGTCGCTCCTAGGGCTGTTGCGAATACTTAAAAGTCCCTACGGTCAAAATCATTGGGTTGCGACTCACCTTTACGAGTTGCTCGCTCGCTGCGCTCGCTCGGAATGTTATAGCCTTACCTAAAACCAATCCACCTTGCGTTCGTTTTTCGAAAAGACCGCGATTTTCCGATAATTTACAGACGCGCGGGATCGGTTTTGAGGTTAGGCTAGTTTTATAAGAGCGAGCGAAGCGAGCGAGAAGCTACATCAATTCCCGCGCTATAGTTATATATCAAATGTTCTTTACTAACAATTCTCACCGATCGAAAGAAAGTTTCTGATTTGATAGAAGAATAACAGATATGTTTCGCTAGGTACGCGATTCGTGCTGATCGATGTATCTCGATGATGTTTTTGTTTTCGTTTTTGTTTTCGTTTTTGTTTTCGTTTTTGTTTTCGTTTTTCTTTTCGTGTTTGTTTTCGTTTTTGTTTTCGTTTTTGTTTTCTTTTTTGTTTTCGTTTTTGTTTTCGTTTTTGTTTTCGTTTTTGTTTTCGTTTTTGTTTTCGTTTTTTTTTCGTTTTTGTTTTCGTTTTTGTTTTCGTTTTTGTTTTCGTTTTTGTTTTCGTTTTTGTTTTCGTTTTTGTTTTTGTTTTTGTTTTCGTTTTTGTTTTCGTTTTTGTTTTCGTTTTTGTTTTCGTTTTTGTTTTCGTTTTTGTTTTCGTTTTTGTTTTTGTTTTCGTTTTTGTTTTCGTTTTTGTTTTTGTTTTCCTTTTCGTTTTTGTTTGTGTTTTTGTTTTCGTTTTTGTTTTCGTTTTTGTTTTCGTTTTTGTTTTCGTTTTTGTTTTCGTTTTTGTTTTCGTTTTTGTTTTCGTGTTTGTTTTCGTTTTTGTTTTCGTTTTTGTTTTCGTTTTTGTTTTTGTTTTCGTTTTTGTTTTCGTTTTTGTTTTTGTTTTCCTTTTCGTTTTTGTTTGTGTTTTTGTTTTTGTCCTTGTTTCTGTCCTTGTCTTTGTCTTAATTGGTTTTTGTTTGTACGAGACTAAGTCCAGCGGCATAATGCTCTTCGATCGCACACGACCAAGTCCAGCGGCGTGTCGCTCCTAGGGCTGTTGCGAATACTTAAAAGTCCCTACGGTCAAAATCATTGGGTTGCGACTCACCTTTACGAGTTGCTCGCTCGCTGCGCTCGCTCGGAATGTTATAGCCTTACCTAAAACCAATCCACCTTGCGTTCGTTTTTCGAAAAGACCGCGATTTTCCGATAATTTACAGACGCGCGGGATCGGTTTTGAGGTTAGGCTAGTTTTATAAGAGCGAGCGAAGCGAGCGAGAAGCTACATCAATTCCCGCGCTATAGTTATATATCAAATGTTCTTTACTAACAATTCTCACCGATCGAAAGAAAGTTTCTGATTTGATAGAAGAATAACAGATATGTTTCGCTAGGTACGCGATTCGTGCTGATCGATGTATCTCGATGATGTTTTTGTTTTCGTTTTTGTTTTCGTTTTTGTTTTCGTTTTTGTTTTCGTTTTTCTTTTCGTGTTTGTTTTCGTTTTTGTTTTCGTTTTTGTTTTCTTTTTTGTTTTCGTTTTTGTTTTCGTTTTTGTTTTCTTTTTTGTTTTCGTTTTTGTTTTCGTTTTTGTTTTCGTTTTTGTTTTCGTTTTTGTTTTCGTTTTTGTTTTCGTTTTTGTTTTCGTTTTTGTTTTCGTTTTTGTTTTCGTTTTTGTTTTTGTTTTCGTTTTTGTTTTCGTTTTTGTTTTCGTTTTTGTTTTCGTTTTTGTTTTCGTTTTTGTTTTCGTTTTTGTTTTTGTTTTCGTTTTTGTTTTTGTTTTTGTTTTTGTTTTCCTTTTCGTTTTTGTTTGTGTTTTTGTTTTCGTTTTTGTTTTCGTTTTTGTTTTCGTTTTTGTTTTCGTTTTTGTTTTCGTTTTTGTTTTCGTTTTTGTTTTCGTTTTTGTTTTCGTGTTTGTTTTCGTTTTTGTTTTCGTTTTTGTTTTCGTTTTTGTTTTTGTTTTCGTTTTTGTTTTCGTTTTTGTTTTTGTTTTCCTTTTCGTTTTTGTTTGTGTTTTTGTTTTTGTCCTTGTTTCTGTCCTTGTCTTTGTCTTAATTGGTTTTTGTTTGTACGAGACTAAGTCCAGCGGCATAATGCTCTTCGATCGCACACGACCAAGTCCAGCGGCGTGTCGCTCCTAGGGCTGTTGCGAATACTTAAAAGTCCCTACGGTCAAAATCATTGGGTTGCGACTCACCTTTACGAGTTGCTCGCTCGCTGCGCTCGCTCGGAATGTTATAGCCTTACCTAAAACCAATCCACCTTGCGTTCGTTTTTCGAAAAGACCGCGATTTTCCGATAATTTACAGACGCGCGGGATCGGTTTTGAGGTTAGGCTAGTTTTATAAGAGCGAGCGAAGCGAGCGAGAAGCTACATCAATTCCCGCGCTATAGTTATATATCAAATGTTCTTTACTAACAATTCTCACCGATCGAAAGAAAGTTTCTGATTTGATAGAAGAATAACAGATATGTTTCGCTAGGTACGCGATTCGTGCTGATCGATGTATCTCGATGATGTTTTTGTTTTCGTTTTTGTTTTCTTTTTTGTTTTCGTTTTTGTTTTCGTTTTTGTTTTCTTTTTTGTTTTCGTTTTTGTTTTCGTTTTTGTTTTCGTTTTTGTTTTCGTTTTTGTTTTCGTTTTTGTTTTCGTTTTTGTTTTCGTTTTTGTTTTCGTTTTTGTTTTTGTTTTCGTTTTTGTTTTCGTTTTTGTTTTTGTTTTCCTTTTCGTTTGTGTTTGTGTTTTTGTTTTCGTTTTTGTTTTCGTTTTTGTTTTCGTTTTTGTTTTCTTTTTTGTTTTCGTTTTTGTTTTCGTTTTTGTTTT
Organism: Bombus pascuorum; assembly: GCF_905332965.1. Lineage (NCBI taxonomy): Eukaryota > Metazoa > Arthropoda > Insecta > Hymenoptera > Apidae > Bombus > Bombus pascuorum. Next base: position 341,231 of record NW_026869728.1, read on the forward strand.
CGTGTTTGTTTTCGTTTTTGTTTTCGTTTTTGTTTTCGTTTTTGTTTTTGTTTTCGTTTTTGTTTTCGTTTTTGTTTTTGTTTTCCTTTTCGTTTTTGTTTGTGTTTTTGTTTTTGTCCTTGTTTCTGTCCTTGTCTTTGTCTTAATTGGTTTTTGTTTGTACGAGACTAAGTCCAGCGGCATAATGCTCTTCGATCGCACACGACCAAGTCCAGCGGCGTGTCGCTCCTAGGGCTGTTGCGAATACTTAAAAGTCCCTACGGTCAAAATCATTGGGTTGCGACTCACCTTTACGAGTTGCTCGCTCGCTGCGCTCGCTCGGAATGTTATAGCCTTACCTAAAACCAATCCACCTTGCGTTCGTTTTTCGAAAAGACCGCGATTTTCCGATAATTTACAGACGCGCGGGATCGGTTTTGAGGTTAGGCTAGTTTTATAAGAGCGAGCGAAGCGAGCGAGAAGCTACATCAATTCCCGCGCTATAGTTATATATCAAATGTTCTTTACTAACAATTCTCACCGATCGAAAGAAAGTTTCTGATTTGATAGAAGAATAACAGATATGTTTCGCTAGGTACGCGATTCGTGCTGATCGATGTATCTCGATGATGTTGTTGTTTTCGTTTTTGTTTTCGTTTTTGTTTTCGTTTTTGTTTTCGTGTTTGTTTTCGTTTTTGTTTTCGTTTTTGTTTTCGTTTTTGTTTTCGTTTTTGTTTTCGTTTTTGTTTTCGTTTTCGTTTTTGTTTTTGTTTTCGTTTTTGTTTTCGTTTTCGTTTTCGTTTTTGTTTTCTTTTTTGTTTTCGTTTTTGTTTTCGTTTTTGTTTTCGTTTTTGTTTTCGTTTTTGTTTTCGTTTTTGTTTTCGTTTTTGTTTTCGTTTTTGTTTTCGTTTTTGATTTCGTTTTTGTTTTCGTTTTTGTTTTCGTTTTTGTTTTCGTTTTTGTTTTCGTTTTTGTTTTCGTTTTTGTTTTCGTTTTTGTTTTCGTGTTTGTTTTCGTTTTTGTTTTCGTTTTTGTTTTCGTTTTTGTTTTTGTTTTCGTTTTCGTTTTTGTTTTCGTTTTTGTTTTCGTTTTTGTTTTCGTTTTTGATTTCGTTTTTGTTTTCGTTTTTGTTTTCGTTTTTGTTTTCGTTTTTGTTTTTGTTTTCGTTTTTGTTTTCGTTTTTGTTTTTGTTTTCCTTTTCGTTTTTGTTTGTGTTTTTGTTTTCGTTTTTGTTTTCGTTTTTGTTTTCGTTTTTGTTTTCTTTTTTGTTTTCGTTTTTGTTTTCGTTTTTGTTTTTGTTTTTGTTTTCGTTTTTGTTTTCGTTTTTGTTTTCGTTTTTGTTTTTGTTTTCGTTTTTGTTTTCGTTTTTGTTTTTGTTTTCCTTTTCGTTTTTGTTTGTGTTTTTGTTTTTGTCCTTGTTTCTGTCCTTGTCTTTGTCTTAATTGGTTTTTGTTTGTACGAGACTAAGTCCAGCGGCATAATGCTCTTCGATCGCACACGACCAAGTCCAGCGGCGTGTCGCTCCTAGGGCTGTTGCGAATACTTAAAAGTCCCTACGGTCAAAATCATTGGGTTGCGACTCACCTTTACGAGTTGCTCGCTCGCTGCGCTCGCTCGGAATGTTATAGCCTTACCTAAAACCAATCCACCTTGCGTTCGTTTTTCGAAAAGACCGCGATTTTCCGATAATTTACAGAATCGCGGGATCGGTTTTGAGGTTAGGCTAGTTTTATAAGAGCGAGCGAAGCGAGCGAGAAGCTACATCAATTCCCGCGCTATAGTTATATATCAAATGTTCTTTACTAACAATTCTCACCGATCGAAAGAAAGTTTCTGATTTGATAGAAGAATAACAGATATGTTTCGCTAGGTACGCGATTCGTGCTGATCGATGTATCTCGATGATGTTTTTGTTTTCGTTTTTGTTTTTTTTTTTGTTTTCGTTTTTGTTTTCGTTTTTGTTTTCTTTTTTGTTTTCGTTTTTGTTTTCGTTTTTGTTTTCGTTTTTGTTTTCGTTTTTGTTTTCGTGTTTGTTTTCGTTTTTGTTTTCGTTTTTGTTTTCGTTATTGTTTTTGTTTTCGTTTTTGTTTTCGTTTTTGTTTTTGTTTTCCTTTTCGTTTTTGTTTGTGTTTTTGTTTTTGTCCTTGTTTCTGTCCTTGTCTTTGTCTTAATTGGTTTTTGTTTGTACGAGACTAAGTCCAGCGGCATAATGCTCTTCGATCGCACACGACCAAGTCCAGCGGCGTGTCGCTCCTAGGGCTGTTGCGAATACTTAAAAGTCCCTACGGTCAAAATCATTGGGTTGCGACTCACCTTTACGAGTTGCTCGCTCGCTGCGCTCGCTCGGAATGTTATAGCCTTACCTAAAACCAATCCACCTTGCGTTCGTTTTTCGAAAAGACCGCGATTTTCCGATAATTTACAGACGCGCGGGATCGGTTTTGAGGTTAGGCTAGTTTTATAAGAGCGAGCGAAGCGAGCGAGAAGCTACATCAATTCCCGCGCTATAGTTATATATCAAATGTTCTTTACTAACAATTCTCACCGATCGAAAGAAAGTTTCTGATTTGATAGAAGAATAACAGATATGTTTCGCTAGGTACGCGATTCGTGCTGATCGATGTATCTCGATGATGTTTTTGTTTTCGTTTTTGTTTTCGTTTTTGTTTTCGTTTTTGTTTTCGTTTTTGTTTTCGTTTTTGTTTTCGTTTTTGTTTTCGTTTTTGTTTTCGTTTTTGTTTTCGTTTTTGTTTTCGTTTTTGTTTTCGTTTTTGTTTTCGTGTTTGTTTTCGATTTGTTTTCGTTTTCGTTTTCGTTTTTGTTTTCTTTTTTGTTTTCGTTTTTGTTTTCGTTTTTGTTTTCGTTTTTGTTTTCGTTTTTGTTTTCGTTTTTGTTTTCGTTTTTGTTTTCGTTTTTGTTTTCGTTTTTGTTTTCGTTTTTGTTTTCGTTTTTGTTTTCGTTTTTGTTTTCGTTTTTGTTTTCGTTTTTGTTTTCGTTTTTGTTTTCGTTTTTGTTTTCGTGTTTGTTTTCGTTTTTGTTTTCGTTTTTGTTTTCGTTTTTGTTTTTGTTTTCGTTTTCGTTTTTGTTTTCGTTTTTGTTTTCGTTTTTGTTTTCGTTTTTGTTTTCGTTTTTGATTTCGTTTTTGTTTTCGTTTTTGTTTTCGTTTTTGTTTTCGTTTTTGTTTTTGTTTTCGTTTTTGTTTTCGTTTTTGTTTTTGTTTTCCTTTTCGTTTTTGTTTGTGTTTTTGTTTTCGTTTTTGTTTTCGTTTTTGTTTTCGTTTTTGTTTTCGTTTTTGTTTTCGTTTTTGTTTTCGTTTTTGTTTTCGTGTTTGTTTTCGTTTTTGTTTTCGTTTTTGTTTTCGTTATTGTTTTTGTTTTCGTTTTTGTTTTCGTTTTTGTTTTTGTTTTCCTTTTCGTTTTTGTTTGTGTTTTTGTTTTTGTCCTTGTTTCTGTCCTTGTCTTTGTCTTAATTGGTTTTTGTTTGTACGAGACTAAGTCCAGCGGCATAATGCTCTTCGATCGCACACGACCAAGTCCAGCGGCGTGTCGCTCCTAGGGCTGTTGCGAATACTTAAAAGTCCCTACGGTCAAAATCATTGGGTTGCGACTCACCTTTACGAGTTGCTCGCTCGCTGCGCTCGCTCGGAATGTTATAGCCTTACCTAAAACCAATCCACCTTGCGTTCGTTTTTCGAAAAGACCGCGATTTTCCGATAATTTACAGACGCGCGGGATCGGTTTTGAGGTTAGGCTAGTTTTATAAGAGCGAGCGAAGCGAGCGAGAAGCTACATCAATTCCCGCGCTATAGTTATATATCAAATGTTCTTTACTAACAATTCTCACCGATCGAAAGAAAGTTTCTGATTTGATAGAAGAATAACAGATATGTTTCGCTAGGTACGCGATTCGTGCTGATCGATGTATCTCGATGATGTTTTTGTTTTCGTTTTTGTTTTCGTTTTTGTTTTCGTTTTTGTTTTCGTTTTTCTTTTCGTGTTTGTTTTCGTTTTTGTTTTCGTTTTTGTTTTCGTTTTTGTTTTCGTTTTTGTTTTCGTTTTTGTTTTCGTTTTTGTTTTTGTTTTCGTTTTCGTTTTCGTTTTTGTTTTCGTTTTTGTTTTCGTTTTTGTTTTCGTTTTTGTTTTCGTTTTTGTTTTCGTTTTTGTTTTCGTTTTTGTTTTCGTTTTTGTTTTTGTTTTCGTTTTTGTTTTCGTTTTTGTTTTCGTTTTTGTTTTCGTTTTTGTTTTCGTTTTTGTTTTCGTTTTTGTTTTCGTTTTTGTTTTTGTTTTCGTTTTTGTTTTCGTTTTTGTTTTTGTTTTCCTTTTCGTTTTTGTTTGTGTTTTTGTTTTCGTTTTTGTTTTCGTTTTTGTTTTTGTTTTTGTTTTCGTTTTTGTTTTCGTTTTTGTTTTCGTTTTTGTTTTCGTGTTTGTTTTCGTTTTTGTTTTCGTTTTTGTTTTCGTTTTTGTTTTTGTTTTCGTTTTTGTTTTCGTTTTTGTTTTTGTTTTCCTTTTCGTTTTTGTTTGTGTTTTTGTTTTTGTCCTTGTTTCTGTCCTTGTCTTTGTCTTAATTGGTTTTTGTTTGTACGAGACTAAGTCCAGCGGCATAATGCTCTTCGATCGCACACGACCAAGTCCAGCGGCGTGTCGCTCCTAGGGCTGTTGCGAATACTTAAAAGTCCCTACGGTCAAAATCATTGGGTTGCGACTCACCTTTACGAGTTGCTCGCTCGCTGCGCTCGCTCGGAATGTTATAGCCTTACCTAAAACCAATCCACCTTGCGTTCGTTTTTCGAAAAGACCGCGATTTTCCGATAATTTACAGACGCGCGGGATCGGTTTTGAGGTTAGGCTAGTTTTATAAGAGCGAGCGAAGCGAGCGAGAAGCTACATCAATTCCCGCGCTATAGTTATATATCAAATGTTCTTTACTAACAATTCTCACCGATCGAAAGAAAGTTTCTGATTTGATAGAAGAATAACAGATATGTTTCGCTAGGTACGCGATTCGTGCTGATCGATGTATCTCGATGATGTTTTTGTTTTCGTTTTTGTTTTCGTTTTTGTTTTCGTTTTTGTTTTCGTTTTCGTTTTCGTTTTCGTTTTCGTTTTCGTTTTCGTTTTCGTTTTCGTTTTCGTTTTCGTTTTCGTTTTCGTTTTCGTTTTCGTTTTCGTTTTCGTTTTCGTTTTCGTTTTCGTTTTCGTTTTCGTTTTCGTTTTCGTTTTCGTTTTCGTTTTCGTTTTCGTTTTCGTTTTCGTTTTCGTTTTCGTTTTCGTTTTCGTTTTCGTTTTCGTTTTCGTTTTCGTTTTCGTTTTCGTTTTTGTTTTCGTTTTTGTCTTTGTTTTCCTTTTCGTTTTTGTTTGTGTTTTTGTTTTTGTCCTTGTTTCTGTCCTTGTCTTTGTCTTAATTGGTTTTTGTTTGTACGAGACTAAGTCCAGCGGCATAATGCTCTTCGATCGCACACGACCAAGTCCAGCGGCGTGTCGCTCCTAGGGCTGTTGCGAATACTTAAAAGTCCCTACGGTCAAAATCATTGGGTTGCGACTCACCTTTACGAGTTGCTCGCTCGCTGCGCTCGCTCGGAATGTTATAGCCTTACCTAAAACCAATCCACCTTGCGTTCGTTTTTCGAAAAGACCGCGATTTTCCGATAATTTACAGACGCGCGGGATCGGTTTTGAGGTTAGGCTAGTTTTATAAGAGCGAGCGAAGCGAGCGAGAAGCTACATCAATTCCCGCGCTATAGTTATATATCAAATGTTCTTTACTAACAATTCTCACCGATCGAAAGAAAGTTTCTGATTTGATAGAAGAATAACAGATATGTTTCGCTAGGTACGCGATTCGTGCTGATCGATGTATCTCGATGATGTTGTTGTTTTCGTTTTCGTTTTTGTTTTCGTTTTTGTTTTTGTTTTCGTTTTTGTTTTCGTTTTTGTTTTTGTTTTCCTTTTCGTTTTTGTTTGTGTTTTTGTTTTCGTTTTTGTTTTCGTTTTTGTTTTCGTTTTTGTTTTCGTTTTTGTTTTCGTTTTTGTTTTCGTTTTTGTTTTCGTGTTTGTTTTCGTTTTTGTTTTCGTTTTTGTTTTCGTTTTTGTTTTCGTTTTTGTTTTCGTTTTTGTTTTCGTTTTTGTTTTCGTTTTTGTTTTCGTTTTTGTTTTCGTTTTTGATTTCGTTTTTGTTTTCGTTTTTGTTTTCGTTTTTGTTTTCGTTTTTGTTTTCGTTTTTGTTTTCGTTTTTGTTTTCGTTTTTGTTTTCGTTTTTGTTTTCGTTTTTGTTTTTGTTTTCGTTTTTGTTTTCGTTTTTGTTTTTGTTTTTGTTTTCTTTTTTGTTTTCGTTTTTGTTTTCGTTTTTGTTTTCGTTTTTGTTTTCGTTTTTGTTTTCGTTTTTGTTTTCGTTTTTGTTTTCGTTTTTGTTTTCGTTTTCGTTTTTGTTTTCGTTTTTGTTTTCGTTTTTGTTTTTGTTTTCGTTTTTGTTTTTGTTTTTGTCCTTGTTTCTGTCCTTGTCTTTGTCTTAATTGGTTTTTGTTTGTACGAGACTAAGTCCAGCGGCATAATGCTCTTCGATCGCACACGACCAAGTCCAGCGGCGTGTCGCTCCTAGGGCTGTTGCGAATACTTAAAAGTCCCTACGGTCAAAATCATTGGGTTGCGACTCACCTTTACGAGTTGCTCGCTCGCTGCGCTCGCTCGGAATGTTATAGCCTTACCTAAAACCAATCCACCTTGCGTTCGTTTTTCGAAAAGACCGCGATTTTCCGATAATTTACAGACGCGCGGGATCGGTTTTGAGGTTAGGCTAGTTTTATAAGAGCGAGCGAAGCGAGCGAGAAGCTACATCAATTCCCGCGCTATAGTTATATATCAAATGTTCTTTACTAACAATTCTCACCGATCGAAAGAAAGTTTCTGATTTGATAGAAGAATAACAGATATGTTTCGCTAGGTACGCGATTCGTGCTGATCGATGTATCTCGATGATGTTTTTGTTTTCGTTTTTGTTTTCTTTTTTGTTTTCGTTTTTGTTTTCGTTTTTGCTTTCTTTTTTGTTTTCGTTTTTGTTTTCGTTTTTGTTTTCGTTTTTGTTTTCGTTTTTGTTTTCGTTTTTGTTTTCGTTTTTGTTTTCGTTTTTGTTTTCGTTTTTGTTTTTGTTTTCGTTTTTGTTTTCGTTTTTGTTTTTGTTTTCCTTTTCGTTTTTGTTTGTGTTTTTGTTTTCGTTTTTGTTTTCGTTTTTGTTTTCGTTTTTGTTTTCTTTTTTGTTTTCGTTTTTGTTTTCGTTTTTGTTTTCGTGTTTGTTTTCGTTTTTGTTTTCGTTTTTGTTTTCGTTTTTGTTTTTGTTTTCGTTTTTGTTTTCGTTTTTGTTTTTGTTTTCCTTTTCGTTTTTGTTTGTGTTTTTGTTTTTGTCCTTGTTTCTGTCCTTGTCTTTGTCTTAATTGGTTTTTGTTTGTACGAGACTAAGTCCAGCGGCATAATGCTCTTCGATCGCACACGACCAAGTCCAGCGGCGTGTCGCTCCTAGGGCTGTTGCGAATACTTAAAAGTCCCTACGGTCAAAATCATTGGGTTGCGACTCACCTTTACGAGTTGCTCGCTCGCTGCGCTCGCTCGGAATGTTATAGCCTTACCTAAAACCAATCCACCTTGCGTTCGTTTTTCGAAAAGACCGCGATTTTCCGATAATTTACAGAAGCGCGGGATCGGTTTTGAGGTTAGGCTAGTTTTATAAGAGCGAGCGAAGCGAGCGAGAAGCTACATCAATTCCCGCGCTATAGTTATATATCAAATGTTCTTTACTAACAATTCTCACCGATCGAAAGAAAGTTTCTGATTTGATAGAAGAATAACAGATATGTTTCGCTAGGTACGCGATTCGTGCTGATCGATGTATCTCGATGATGTTTTTGTTTTCGTTTTTGTTTTCTTTTTTGTTTTCGTTTTTGTTTTCGTTTTTGTTTTCTTTTTTGTTTTCGTTTTTGTTTTCGTTTTTGTTTTCGTTTTTTTTTTCGTTTTTGTTTTCGTTTTTGTTTTCGTTTTTGTTTTTGTTTTCGTTTTTGTTTTCGTTTTTGTTTTTGTTTTCCTTTTCGTTTTTGTTTGTGTTTTTGTTTTCGTTTTTGTTTTCGTTTTTGTTTTCGTTTTTGTTTTCTTTTTTGTTTTCGTTTTTGTTTTCGTTTTTGTTTTCGTGTTTGTTTTCGTTTTTGTTTTCGTTTTTGTTTTCGTTTTTGTTTTTGTTTTCGTTTTTGTTTTCGTTTTTGTTTTTGTTTTCCTTTTCGTTTTTGTTTGTGTTTTTGTTTTTGTCCTTGTTTCTGTCCTTGTCTTTGTCTTAATTGGTTTTTGTTTGTACGAGACTAAGTCCAGCGGCATAATGCTCTTCGATCGCACACGACCAAGTCCAGCGGCGTGTCGCTCCTAGGGCTGTTGCGAATACTTAAAAGTCCCTACGGTCAAAATCATTGGGTTGCGACTCACCTTTACGAGTTGCTCGCTCGCTGCGCTCGCTCGGAATGTTATAGCCTTACCTAAAACCAATCCACCTTGCGTTCGTTTTTCGAAAAGACCGCGATTTTCCGATAATTTACAGAATCGCGGGATCGGTTTTGAGGTTAGGCTAGTTTTATAAGAGCGAGCGAAGCGAGCGAGAAGCTACATCAATTCCCGCGCTATAGTTATATATCAAATGTTCTTTACTAACAATTCTCACCGATCGAAAGAAAGTTTCTGATTTGATAGAAGAATAACAGATATGTTTCGCTAGGTACGCGATTCGTGCTGATCGATGTATCTCGATGATGTTTTTGTTTTCGTTTTTGTTTTCTTTTTTGTTTTCGTTTTTGTTTTCGTTTTTGTTTTCTTTTTTGTTTTCGTTTTTGTTTTCGTTTTTGTTTTCGTTTTTTTTTTCGTTTTTGTTTTCGTTTTTGTTTTCGTTTTTGTTTTTGTTTTCGTTTTTGTTTTCGTTTTTGTTTTTGTTTTCCTTTTCGTTTTTGTTTGTGTTTTCCTTTTCGTTTTTGTTTTCGTTTTTGTTTTCGTTTTTGTTTTCTTTTTTGTTTTCGTTTTTGTTTTCGTTTTTGTTTTCGTGTTTGTTTTCGTTTTTGTTTTCGTTTTTGTTTTCGTTTTTGTTTTTGTTTTCGTTTTTGTTTTCGTTTTTGTTTTTGTTTTCCTTTTCGTTTTTGTTTGTGTTTTTGTTTTTGTCCTTGTTTCTGTCCTTGTCTTTGTCTTAATTGGTTTTTGTTTGTACGAGACTAAGTCCAGCGGCATAATGCTCTTCGATCGCACACGACCAAGTCCAGCGGCGTGTCGCTCCTAGGGCTGTTGCGAATACTTAAAAGTCCCTACGGTCAAAATCATTGGGTTGCGACTCACCTTTACGAGTTGCTCGCTCGCTGCGCTCGCTCGGAATGTTATAGCCTTACCTAAAACCAATCCACCTTGCGTTCGTTTTTCGAAAAGACCGCGATTTTCCGATAATTTACAGACGCGCGGGATCGGTTTTGAGGTTAGGCTAGTTTTATAAGAGCGAGCGAAGCGAGCGAGAAGCTACATCAATTCCCGCGCTATAGTTATATATCAAATGTTCTTTACTAACAATTCTCACCGATCGAAAGAAAGTTTCTGATTTGATAGAAGAATAACAGATATGTTTCGCTAGGTACGCGATTCGTGCTGATCGATGTATCTCGATGATGTTGTTGTTTTCGTTTTTGTTTTCGTTTTTGTTTTCGTTTTTGTTTTCGTGTTTGTTTTCGTTTTTGTTTTCGTTTTTGTTTTCGTTTTTGTTTTCGTTTTTGTTTTCGTTTTTGTTTTCGTTTTTGTTTTCGTTTTCGTTTTCGTTTTTGTTTTTGTTTTCGTTTTTGTTTTCGTTTTCGTTTTCGTTTTTGTTTTCTTTTTTGTTTTCGTTTTTGTTTTCGTTTTTGTTTTCGTTTTTGTTTTTGTTTTTGTTTTCGTTTTTGTTTTCGTTTTTGTTTTCGTTTTTGTTTTCGTTTTTGATTTCGTTTTTGTTTTCGTTTTTGTTTTCGTTTTTGTTTTCGTTTTTGTTTTCGTTTTTGTTTTCGTTTTTGTTTTCGTTTTTGTTTTCGTGTTTGTTTTCGTTTTTGTTTTCGTTTTTGTTTTCGTTTTTGTTTTTGTTTTCGTTTTCGTTTTTGTTTTCGTTTTTGTTTTCGTTTTTGTTTTCGTTTTTGATTTCGTTTTTGTTTTCGTTTTTGTTTTCGTTTTTGTTTTCGTTTTTGTTTTTGTTTTCGTTTTTGTTTTCGTTTTTGTTTTTGTTTTCCTTTTCGTTTTTGTTTGTGTTTTTGTTTTCGTTTTTGTTTTCGTTTTTGTTTTCGTTTTTGTTTTCTTTTTTGTTTTCGTTTTTGTTTTCGTTTTTGTTTTCGTGTTTGTTTTCGTTTTTGTTTTCGTTTTTGTTTTCGTTTTTGTTTTTGTTTTCGTTTTTGTTTTCGTTTTTGTTTTTGTTTTCCTTTTCGTTTTTGTTTGTGTTTTTGTTTTTGTCCTTGTTTCTGTCCTTGTCTTTGTCTTAATTGGTTTTTGTTTGTACGAGACTAAGTCCAGCGGCATAATGCTCTTCGATCGCACACGACCAAGTCCAGCGGCGTGTCGCTCCTAGGGCTGTTGCGAATACTTAAAAGTCCCTACGGTCAAAATCATTGGGTTGCGACTCACCTTTACGAGTTGCTCGCTCGCTGCGCTCGCTCGGAATGTTATAGCCTTACCTAAAACCAATCCACCTTGCGTTCGTTTTTCGAAAAGACCGCGATTTTCCGATAATTTACAGAATCGCGGGATCGGTTTTGAGGTTAGGCTAGTTTTATAAGAGCGAGCGAAGCGAGCGAGAAGCTACATCAATTCCCGCGCTATAGTTATATATCAAATGTTCTTTACTAACAATTCTCACCGATCGAAAGAAAGTTTCTGATTTGATAGAAGAATAACAGATATGTTTCGCTAGGTACGCGATTCGTGCTGATCGATGTATCTCGATGATGTTTTTGTTTTCGTTTTTGTTTTCTTTTTTGTTTTCGTTTTTGTTTTCGTTTTTGTTTTCTTTTTTGTTTTCGTTTTTGTTTTCGTTTTTGTTTTCGTTTTTGTTTTCGTTTTTGTTTTCGTTTTTGTTTTCGTTTTTGTTTTTGTTTTCGTTTTTGTTTTCGTTTTTGTTTTTGTTTTCCTTTTCGTTTTTGTTTGTGTTTTCCTTTTCGTTTTTGTTTTCGTTTTTGTTTTCGTTTTTGTTTTCTTTTTTGTTTTCGTTTTTGTTTTCGTTTTTGTTTTCGTGTTTGTTTTCGTTTTCGTTTTCGTTTTTGTTTTCGTTTTTGTTTTTGTTTTCGTTTTTGTTTTCGTTTTTGTTTTTGTTTTCCTTTTCGTTTTTGTTTGTGTTTTTGTTTTTGTCCTTGTTTCTGTCCTTGTCTTTGTCTTAATTGGTTTTTGTTTGTACGAGACTAAGTCCAGCGGCATAATGCTCTTCGATCGCACACGACCAAGTCCAGCGGCGTGTCGCTCCTAGGGCTGTTGCGAATACTTAAAAGTCCCTACGGTCAAAATCATTGGGTTGCGACTCACCTTTACGAGTTGCTCGCTCGCTGCGCTCGCTCGGAATGTTATAGCCTTACCTAAAACCAATCCACCTTGCGTTCGTTTTTCGAAAAGACCGCGATTTTCCGATAATTTACAGACGCGCGGGATCGGTTTTGAGGTTAGGCTAGTTTTATAAGAGCGAGCGAAGCGAGCGAGAAGCTACATCAATTCACGCGCTATAGTTATATATCAAATGTTCTTTACTAACAATTCTCACCGATCGAAAGAAAGTTTCTGATTTGATAGAAGAATAACAGATATGTTTCGCTAGGTACGCGATTCGTGCTGATCGATGTATCTCGATGATGTTGTTGTTTTCGTTTTTGTTTTCGTTTTTGTTTTCGTTTTTGTTTTCGTGTTTGTTTTCGTTTTTGTTTTCGTTTTTGTTTTCGTTTTTGTTTTCGTTTTTGTTTTCGTTTTTGTTTTCGTTTTTGTTTTCGTTTTCGTTTTTGTTTTTGTTTTCGTTTTTGTTTTCGTTTTCGTTTTCGTTTTTGTTTTCTTTTTTGTTTTCGTTTTTGTTTTCGTTTTTGTTTTCGTTTTTGTTTTCGTTTTTGTTTTCGTTTTTGTTTTCGTTTTTGTTTTCGTTTTTGTTTTCGTTTTTGATTTCGTTTTTGTTTTCGTTTTTGTTTTCGTTTTTGTTTTCGTTTTTGTTTTCGTTTTTGTTTTCGTTTTTGTTTTCGTTTTTGTTTTCGTGTTTGTTTTCGTTTTTGTTTTCGTTTTTGTTTTCGTTTTTGTTTTTGTTTTCGTTTTCGTTTTTGTTTTCGTTTTTGTTTTCGTTTTTGTTTTCGTTTTTGATTTCGTTTTTGTTTTCGTTTTTGTTTTCGTTTTTGTTTTCGTTTTTGTTTTTGTTTTCGTTTTTGTTTTCGTTTTTGTTTTTGTTTTCCTTTTCGTTTTTGTTTGTGTTTTTGTTTTTGTTTTTGTTTTCGTTTTTGTTTTCGTTTTTGTTTTCTTTTTTGTTTTCGTTTTTGTTTTCGTTTTTGTTTTCGTGTTTGTTTTCGTTTTTGTTTTCGTTTTTGTTTTCGTTTTTGTTTTTGTTTTCGTTTTTGTTTTCGTTTTTGTTTTTGTTTTCCTTTTCGTTTTTGTTTGTGTTTTTGTTTTTGTCCTTGTTTCTGTCCTTGTCTTTGTCTTAATTGGTTTTTGTTTGTACGAGACTAAGTCCAGCGGCATAATGCTCTTCGATCGCACACGACCAAGTCCAGCGGCGTGTCGCTCCTAGGGCTGTTGCGAATACTTAAAAGTCCCTACGGTCAAAATCATTGGGTTGCGACTCACCTTTACGAGTTGCTCGCTCGCTGCGCTCGCTCGGAATGTTATAGCCTTACCTAAAACCAATCCACCTTGCGTTCGTTTTTCGAAAAGACCGCGATTTTCCGATAATTTACAGAATCGCGGGATCGGTTTTGAGGTTAGGCTAGTTTTATAAGAGCGAGCGAAGCGAGCGAGAAGCTACATCAATTCCCGCGCTATAGTTATATATCAAATGTTCTTTACTAACAATTCTCACCGATCGAAAGAAAGTTTCTGATTTGATAGAAGAATAACAGATATGTTTCGCTAGGTACGCGATTCGTGCTGATCGATGTATCTCGATGATGTTTTTGTTTTCGTTTTTGTTTTCTTTTTTGTTTTCGTTTTTGTTTTCGTTTTTGTTTTCTTTTTTGTTTTCGTTTTTGTTTTCGTTTTTGTTTTCGTTTTTGTTTTCGTTTTTGTTTTCGTGTTTGTTTTCGTTTTTGTTTTCGTTTTTGTTTTCGTTATTGTTTTTGTTTTCGTTTTTGTTTTCGTTTTTGTTTTTGTTTTCCTTTTCGTTTTTGTTTGTGTTTTTGTTTTTGTCCTTGTTTCTGTCCTTGTCTTTGTCTTAATTGGTTTTTGTTTGTACGAGACTAAGTCCAGCGGCATAATGCTCTTCGATCGCACACGACCAAGTCCAGCGGCGTGTCGCTCCTAGGGCTGTTGCGAATACTTAAAAGTCCCTACGGTCAAAATCATTGGGTTGCGACTCACCTTTACGAGTTGCTCGCTCGCTGCGCTCGCTCGGAATGTTATAGCCTTACCTAAAACCAATCCACCTTGCGTTCGTTTTTCGAAAAGACCGCGATTTTCCGATAATTTACAGAATCGCGGGATCGGTTTTGAGGTTAGGCTAGTTTTATAAGAGCGAGCGAAGCGAGCGAGAAGCTACATCAATTCCCGCGCTATAGTTATATATCAAATGTTCTTTACTAACAATTCTCACCGATCGAAAGAAAGTTTCTGATTTGATAGAAGAATAACAGATATGTTTCGCTAGGTACGCGATTCGTGCTGATCGATGTATCTCGATGATGTTTTTGTTTTCGTTTTTGTTTTCTTTTTTGTTTTCGTTTTTGTTTTCGTTTTTGTTTTCTTTTTTGTTTTCGTTTTTGTTTTCGTTTTTGTTTTCGTTTTTGTTTTCGTTTTTGTTTTCGTTTTTGTTTTCGTTTTTGTTTTTGTTTTCGTTTTTGTTTTCGTTTTTGTTTTTGTTTTCCTTTTCGTTTTTGTTTGTGTTTTCCTTTTCGTTTTTGTTTTCGTTTTTGTTTTCGTTTTTGTTTTCTTTTTTGTTTTCGTTTTTGTTTTCGTTTTTGTTTTCGTGTTTGTTTTCGTTTTTGTTTTCGTTTTTGTTTTCGTTTTTGTTTTTGTTTTCGTTTTTGTTTTCGTTTTTGTTTTTGTTTTCCTTTTCGTTTTTGTTTGTGTTTTTGTTTTTGTCCTTGTTTCTGTCCTTGTCTTTGTCTTAATTGGTTTTTGTTTGTACGAGACTAAGTCCAGCGGCATAATGCTCTTCGATCGCACACGACCAAGTCCAGCGGCGTGTCGCTCCTAGGGCTGTTGCGAATACTTAAAAGTCCCTACGGTCAAAATCATTGGGTTGCGACTCACCTTTACGAGTTGCTCGCTCGCTGCGCTCGCTCGGAATGTTATAGCCTTACCTAAAACCAATCCACCTTGCGTTCGTTTTTCGAAAAGACCGCGATTTTCCGATAATTTACAGACGCGCGGGATCGGTTTTGAGGTTAGGCTAGTTTTATAAGAGCGAGCGAAGCGAGCGAGAAGCTACATCAATTCCCGCGCTATAGTTATATATCAAATGTTCTTTACTAACAATTCTCACCGATCGAAAGAAAGTTTCTGATTTGATAGAAGAATAACAGATATGTTTCGCTAGGTACGCGATTCGTGCTGATCGATGTATCTCGATGATGTTTTTGTTTTCGTTTTTGTTTTCTTTTTTGTTTTCGTTTTTGTTTTCGTTTTTGTTTTCTTTTTTGTTTTCGTTTTTGTTTTCGTTTTTGTTTTCGTTTTTGTTTTCGTTTTTGTTTTCGTTTTTGTTTTCGTTTTTGTTTTCGTTTTTGTTTTCGTTTTTGTTTTTGTTTTCGTTTTTGTTTTCGTTTTTGTTTTTGTTTTTGTTTTCTTTTTTGTTTTCGTTTTTGTTTTCGTTTTTGTTTTCGTTTTTGTTTTCGTTTTTGTTTTCGTTTTTGTTTTCGTTTTTGTTTTCGTTTTTGTTTTCGTTTTTGTTTTTGTTTTCGTTTTTGTTTTCGTTTTTGTTTTTGTTTTTGTTTTTTTTTTTGTTTTCGTTTTTTTTTTCGTTTTTGTTTTCGTTTTTGTTTTCGTTTTTGTTTTCGTTTTTGTTTTCGTTTTTGTTTTCGTTTTTGTTTTCGTTTTCGTTTTTGTTTTCGTTTTTGTTTTCGTTTTTGTTTTTGTTTTCGTTTTTGTTTTTGTTTTTGTCCTTGTTTCTGTCCTTGTCTTTGTCTTAATTGGTTTTTGTTTGTACGAGACTAAGTCCAGCGGCATAATGCTCTTCGATCGCACACGACCAAGTCCAGCGGCGTGTCGCTCCTAGGGCTGTTGCGAATACTTAAAAGTCCCTACGGTCAAAATCATTGGGTTGCGACTCACCTTTACGAGTTGCTCGCTCGCTGCGCTCGCTCGGAATGTTATAGCCTTACCTAAAACCAATCCACCTTGCGTTCGTTTTTCGAAAAGACCGCGATTTTCCGATAATTTACAGACGCGCGGGATCGGTTTTGAGGTTAGGCTAGTTTTATAAGAGCGAGCGAAGCGAGCGAGAAGCTACATCAATTCCCGCGCTATAGTTATATATCAAATGTTCTTTACTAACAATTCTCACCGATCGAAAGAAAGTTTCTGATTTGATAGAAGAATAACAGATATGTTTCGCTAGGTACGCGATTCGTGCTGATCGATGTATCTCGATGATGTTTTTGTTTTCGTTTTTGTTTTCTTTTTTGTTTTCGTTTTTGTTTTCGTTTTTGTTTTCTTTTTTGTTTTCGTTTTTGTTTTCGTTTTTGTTTTCGTTTTTGTTTTCGTTTTTGTTTTCGTTTTTGTTTTCGTTTTTGTTTTCGTTTTTGTTTTCTTTTTTGTTTTCGTTTTTGTTTTCGTTTTTGTTTTCGTGTTTGTTTTCGTTTTCGTTTTCGTTTTTGTTTTCGTTTTTGTTTTTGTTTTCGTTTTTGTTTTTGTTTTCGTTTTTGTTTTCGTTTTTGTTTTTGTTTTCCTTTTCGTTTTTGTTTGTGTTTTTGTTTTTGTCCTTGTTTCTGTCCTTGTCTTTGTCTTAATTGGTTTTTGTTTGTACGAGACTAAGTCCAGCGGCATAATGCTCTTCGATCGCACACGACCAAGTCCAGCGGCGTGTCGCTCCTAGGGCTGTTGCGAATACTTAAAAGTCCCTACGGTCAAAATCATTGGGTTGCGACTCACCTTTACGAGTTGCTCGCTCGCTGCGCTCGCTCGGAATGTTATAGCCTTACCTAAAACCAATCCACCTTGCGTTCGTTTTTCGAAAAGACCGCGATTTTCCGATAATTTACAGAATCGCGGGATCGGTTTTGAGGTTAGGCTAGTTTTATAAGAGCGAGCGAAGCGAGCGAGAAGCTACATCAATTCCCGCGCTATAGTTATATATCAAATGTTCTTTACTAACAATTCTCACCGATCGAAAGAAAGTTTCTGATTTGATAGAAGAATAACAGATATGTTTCGCTAGGTACGCGATTCGTGCTGATCGATGTATCTCGATGATGTTTTTGTTTTCGTTTTTGTTTTCTTTTTTGTTTTCGTTTTTGTTTTCGTTTTTGTTTTCTTTTTTGTTTTCGTTTTTGTTTTCGTTTTTGTTTTCGTTTTTGTTTTCGTTTTTGTTTTCGATTTTGTTTTCGTTTTTGTTTTTGTTTTCGTTTTTGTTTTCGTTTTTGTTTTTGTTTTCCTTTTCGTTTTTGTTTGTGTTTTCCTTTTCGTTTTTGTTTTCGTTTTTGTTTTCGTTTTTGTTTTCTTTTTTGTTTTCGTTTTTGTTTTCGTTTTTGTTTTCGTGTTTGTTTTCGTTTTCGTTTTCGTTTTTGTTTTCGTTTTCGTTTTTGTTTTTGTTTTCGTTTTTGTTTTCGTTTTTGTTTTTGTTTTCCTTTTCGTTTTTGTTTGTGTTTTTGTTTTTGTCCTTGTTTCTGTCCTTGTCTTTGTCTTAATTGGTTTTTGTTTGTACGAGACTAAGTCCAGCGGCATAATGCTCTTCGATCGCACACGACCAAGTCCAGCGGCGTGTCGCTCCTAGGGCTGTTGCGAATACTTAAAAGTCCCTACGGTCAAAATCATTGGGTTGCGACTCACCTTTACGAGTTGCTCGCTCGCTGCGCTCGCTCGGAATGTTATAGCCTTACCTAAAACCAATCCACCTTGCGTTCGTTTTTCGAAAAGACCGCGATTTTCCGATAATTTACAGACGCGCGGGATCGGTTTTGAGGTTAGGCTAGTTTTATAAGAGCGAGCGAAGCGAGCGAGAAGCTACATCAATTCCCGCGCTATAGTTATATATCAAATGTTCTTTACTAACAATTCTCACCGATCGAAAGAAAGTTTCTGATTTGATAGAAGAATAACAGATATGTTTCGCTAGGTACGCGATTCGTGCTGATCGATGTATCTCGATGATGTTTTTGTTTTCGTTTTTGTTTTCGTTTTTGTTTTCGTTTTTGTTTTCGTTTTTCTTTTCGTGTTTGTTTTCGTTTTTGTTTTCGTTTTTGTTTTCTTTTTTGTTTTCGTTTTTGTTTTCGTTTTTGTTTTCGTTTTTGTTTTTGTTTTCGTTTTTGTTTTCGTTTTTGTTTTTGTTTTCCTTTTCGTTTTTGTTTGTGTTTTCCTTTTCGTTTTTGTTTTCGTTTTTGTTTTCGTTTTTGTTTTCTTTTTTGTTTTCGTTTTTGTTTTCGTTTTTGTTTTCGTGTTTGTTTTCGTTTTTGTTTTCGTTTTTGTTTTCGTTTTTGTTTTTGTTTTCGTTTTTGTTTTCGTTTTTGTTTTTGTTTTCCTTTTCGTTTTTGTTTGTGTTTTTGTTTTTGTCCTTGTTTCTGTCCTTGTCTTTGTCTTAATTGGTTTTTGTTTGTACGAGACTAAGTCCAGCGGCATAATGCTCTTCGATCGCACACGACCAAGTCCAGCGGCGTGTCGCTCCTAGGGCTGTTGCGAATACTTAAAAGTCCCTACGGTCAAAATCATTGGGTTGCGACTCACCTTTACGAGTTGCTCGCTCGCTGCGCTCGCTCGGAATGTTATAGCCTTACCTAAAACCAATCCACCTTGCGTTCGTTTTTCGAAAAGACCGCGATTTTCCGATAATTTACAGACGCGCGGGATCGGTTTTGAGGTTAGGCTAGTTTTATAAGAGCGAGCGAAGCGAGCGAGAAGCTACATCAATTCCCGCGCTATAGTTATATATCAAATGTTCTTTACTAACAATTCTCACCGATCGAAAGAAAGTTTCTGATTTGATAGAAGAATAACAGATATGTTTCGCTAGGTACGCGATTCGTGCTGATCGATGTATCTCGATGATGTTGTTGTTTTCGTTTTTGTTTTCGTTTTTGTTTTCGTTTTTGTTTTCGTGTTTGTTTTCGTTTTTGTTTTCGTTTTTGTTTTCGTTTTTGTTTTCGTTTTTGTTTTCGTTTTTGTTTTCGTTTTTGTTTTCGTTTTCGTTTTTGTTTTTGTTTTCGTTTTTGTTTTCGTTTTCGTTTTCGTTTTTGTTTTCTTTTTTGTTTTCGTTTTTGTTTTCGTTTTTGTTTTCGTTTTTGTTTTTGTTTTTGTTTTCGTTTTTGTTTTCGTTTTTGTTTTCGTTTTTGTTTTCGTTTTTGATTTCGTTTTTGTTTTCGTTTTTGTTTTCGTTTTTGTTTTCGTTTTTGTTTTCGTTTTTGTTTTCGTTTTTGTTTTCGTTTTTGTTTTCGTGTTTGTTTTCGTTTTTGTTTTCGTTTTTGTTTTCGTTTTTGTTTTTGTTTTCGTTTTCGTTTTTGTTTTCGTTTTTGTTTTCGTTTTTGTTTTCGTTTTTGATTTCGTTTTTGTTTTCGTTTTTGTTTTCGTTTTTGTTTTCGTTTTTGTTTTTGTTTTCGTTTTTGTTTTCGTTTTTGTTTTTGTTTTCCTTTTCGTTTTTGTTTGTGTTTTTGTTTTCGTTTTTGTTTTCGTTTTTGTTTTCGTTTTTGTTTTCTTTTTTGTTTTCGTTTTTGTTTTCGTTTTTGTTTTCGTGTTTGTTTTCGTTTTTGTTTTCGTTTTTGTTTTCGTTTTTGTTTTTGTTTTCGTTTTTGTTTTCGTTTTTGTTTTTGTTTTCCTTTTCGTTTTTGTTTGTGTTTTTGTTTTTGTCCTTGTTTCTGTCCTTGTCTTTGTCTTAATTGGTTTTTGTTTGTACGAGACTAAGTCCAGCGGCATAATGCTCTTCGATCGCACACGACCAAGTCCAGCGGCGTGTCGCTCCTAGGGCTGTTGCGAATACTTAAAAGTCCCTACGGTCAAAATCATTGGGTTGCGACTCACCTTTACGAGTTGCTCGCTCGCTGCGCTCGCTCGGAATGTTATAGCCTTACCTAAAACCAATCCACCTTGCGTTCGTTTTTCGAAAAGACCGCGATTTTCCGATAATTTACAGAATCGCGGGATCGGTTTTGAGGTTAGGCTAGTTTTATAAGAGCGAGCGAAGCGAGCGAGAAGCTACATCAATTCCCGCGCTATAGTTATATATCAAATGTTCTTTACTAACAATTCTCACCGATCGAAAGAAAGTTTCTGATTTGATAGAAGAATAACAGATATGTTTCGCTAGGTACGCGATTCGTGCTGATCGATGTATCTCGATGATGTTTTTGTTTTCGTTTTTGTTTTCTTTTTTGTTTTCGTTTTTGTTTTCGTTTTTGTTTTCTTTTTTGTTTTCGTTTTTGTTTTCGTTTTTGTTTTCGTTTTTGTTTTCGTTTTTGTTTTCGTTTTTGTTTTCGTTTTTGTTTTTGTTTTCGTTTTTGTTTTCGTTTTTGTTTTTGTTTTCCTTTTCGTTTTTGTTTGTGTTTTCCTTTTCGTTTTTGTTTTCGTTTTTGTTTTCGTTTTTGTTTTCTTTTTTGTTTTCGTTTTTGTTTTCGTTTTTGTTTTCGTGTTTGTTTTCGTTTTCGTTTTCGTTTTTGTTTTCGTTTTTGTTTTTGTTTTCGTTTTTGTTTTCGTTTTTGTTTTTGTTTTCCTTTTCGTTTTTGTTTGTGTTTTTGTTTTTGTCCTTGTTTCTGTCCTTGTCTTTGTCTTAATTGGTTTTTGTTTGTACGAGACTAAGTCCAGCGGCATAATGCTCTTCGATCGCACACGACCAAGTCCAGCGGCGTGTCGCTCCTAGGGCTGTTGCGAATACTTAAAAGTCCCTACGGTCAAAATCATTGGGTTGCGACTCACCTTTACGAGTTGCTCGCTCGCTGCGCTCGCTCGGAATGTTATAGCCTTACCTAAAACCAATCCACCTTGCGTTCGTTTTTCGAAAAGACCGCGATTTTCCGATAATTTACAGACGCGCGGGATCGGTTTTGAGGTTAGGCTAGTTTTATAAGAGCGAGCGAAGCGAGCGAGAAGCTACATCAATTCACGCGCTATAGTTATATATCAAATGTTCTTTACTAACAATTCTCACCGATCGAAAGAAAGTTTCTGATTTGATAGAAGAATAACAGATATGTTTCGCTAGGTACGCGATTCGTGCTGATCGATGTATCTCGATGATGTTGTTGTTTTCGTTTTTGTTTTCGTTTTTGTTTTCGTTTTTGTTTTCGTGTTTGTTTTCGTTTTTGTTTTCGTTTTTGTTTTCGTTTTTGTTTTCGTTTTTGTTTTCGTTTTTGTTTTCGTTTTTGTTTTCGTTTTCGTTTTTGTTTTTGTTTTCGTTTTTGTTTTCGTTTTCGTTTTCGTTTTTGTTTTCTTTTTTGTTTTCGTTTTTGTTTTCGTTTTTGTTTTCGTTTTTGTTTTCGTTTTTGTTTTCGTTTTTGTTTTCGTTTTTGTTTTCGTTTTTGTTTTCGTTTTTGATTTCGTTTTTGTTTTCGTTTTTGTTTTCGTTTTTGTTTTCGTTTTTGTTTTCGTTTTTGTTTTCGTTTTTGTTTTCGTTTTTGTTTTCGTGTTTGTTTTCGTTTTTGTTTTCGTTTTTGTTTTCGTTTTTGTTTTTGTTTTCGTTTTCGTTTTTGTTTTCGTTTTTGTTTTCGTTTTTGTTTTCGTTTTTGATTTCGTTTTTGTTTTCGTTTTTGTTTTCGTTTTTGTTTTCGTTTTTGTTTTTGTTTTCGTTTTTGTTTTCGTTTTTGTTTTTGTTTTCCTTTTCGTTTTTGTTTGTGTTTTTGTTTTCGTTTTTGTTTTCGTTTTTGTTTTCGTTTTTGTTTTCTTTTTTGTTTTCGTTTTTGTTTTTGTTTTTGTTTTCGTGTTTGTTTTCGTTTTTGTTTTCGTTTTTGTTTTCGTTTTTGTTTTTGTTTTCGTTTTTGTTTTCGTTTTTGTTTTTGTTTTCCTTTTCGTTTTTGTTTGTGTTTTTGTTTTTGTCCTTGTTTCTGTCCTTGTCTTTGTCTTAATTGGTTTTTGTTTGTACGAGACTAAGTCCAGCGGCATAATGCTCTTCGATCGCACACGACCAAGTCCAGCGGCGTGTCGCTCCTAGGGCTGTTGCGAATACTTAAAAGTCCCTACGGTCAAAATCATTGGGTTGCGACTCACCTTTACGAGTTGCTCGCTCGCTGCGCTCGCTCGGAATGTTATAGCCTTACCTAAAACCAATCCACCTTGCGTTCGTTTTTCGAAAAGACCGCGATTTTCCGATAATTTACAGAATCGCGGGATCGGTTTTGAGGTTAGGCTAGTTTTATAAGAGCGAGCGAAGCGAGCGAGAAGCTACATCAATTCCCGCGCTATAGTTATATATCAAATGTTCTTTACTAACAATTCTCACCGATCGAAAGAAAGTTTCTGATTTGATAGAAGAATAACAGATATGTTTCGCTAGGTACGCGATTCGTGCTGATCGATGTATCTCGATGATGTTTTTGTTTTCGTTTTTGTTTTCTTTTTTGTTTTCGTTTTTGTTTTCGTTTTTGTTTTCTTTTTTGTTTTCGTTTTTGTTTTCGTTTTTGTTTTCGTTTTTGTTTTCGTTTTTGTTTTCGTGTTTGTTTTCGTTTTTGTTTTCGTTTTTGTTTTCGTTATTGTTTTTGTTTTCGTTTTTGTTTTCGTTTTTGTTTTTGTTTTCCTTTTCGTTTTTGTTTGTGTTTTTGTTTTTGTCCTTGTTTCTGTCCTTGTCTTTGTCTTAATTGGTTTTTGTTTGTACGAGACTAAGTCCAGCGGCATAATGCTCTTCGATCGCACACGACCAAGTCCAGCGGCGTGTCGCTCCTAGGGCTGTTGCGAATACTTAAAAGTCCCTACGGTCAAAATCATTGGGTTGCGACTCACCTTTACGAGTTGCTCGCTCGCTGCGCTCGCTCGGAATGTTATAGCCTTACCTAAAACCAATCCACCTTGCGTTCGTTTTTCGAAAAGACCGCGATTTTCCGATAATTTACAGACGCGCGGGATCGGTTTTGAGGTTAGGCTAGTTTTATAAGAGCGAGCGAAGCGAGCGAGAAGCTACATCAATTCCCGCGCTATAGTTATATATCAAATGTTCTTTACTAACAATTCTCACCGATCGAAAGAAAGTTTCTGATTTGATAGAAGAATAACAGATATGTTTCGCTAGGTACGCGATTCGTGCTGATCGATGTATCTCGATGATGTTTTTGTTTTCGTTTTTGTTTTCTTTTTTGTTTTCGTTTTTGTTTTCGTTTTTGTTTTCTTTTTTGTTTTCGTTTTTGTTTTCGTTTTTGTTTTCGTTTTTGTTTTCGTTTTTGTTTTCGTTTTTGTTTTCGTTTTTGTTTTCGTTTTTGTTTTCGTTTTTGTTTTTGTTTTCGTTTTTGTTTTCGTTTTTGTTTTTGTTTTTGTTTTCTTTTTTGTTTTCGTTTTTGTTTTCGTTTTTGTTTTCGTTTTTGTTTTCGTTTTTGTTTTCGTTTTTGTTTTCGTTTTTGTTTTCGTTTTTGTTTTCGTTTTTGTTTTTGTTTTCGTTTTTGTTTTCGTTTTTGTTTTTGTTTTTGTTTTCTTTTTTGTTTTCGTTTTTGTTTTCGTTTTTGTTTTCGTTTTTGTTTTCGTTTTTGTTTTCGTTTTTGTTTTCGTTTTTGTTTTCGTTTTTGTTTTCGTTTTCGTTTTTGTTTTCGTTTTTGTTTTCGTTTTTGTTTTTGTTTTCGTTTTTGTTTTTGTTTTTGTCCTTGTTTCTGTCCTTGTCTTTGTCTTAATTGGTTTTTGTTTGTACGAGACTAAGTCCAGCGGC
The DNA here is from genome assembly GCF_905332965.1 of Bombus pascuorum. Taxonomy (NCBI): domain Eukaryota; kingdom Metazoa; phylum Arthropoda; class Insecta; order Hymenoptera; family Apidae; genus Bombus; species Bombus pascuorum. The sequence continues at coordinate 364,376 of NW_026869728.1, forward strand.
ATAATGCTCTTCGATCGCACACGACCAAGTCCAGCGGCGTGTCGCTCCTAGGGCTGTTGCGAATACTTAAAAGTCCCTACGGTCAAAATCATTGGGTTGCGACTCACCTTTACGAGTTGCTCGCTCGCTGCGCTCGCTCGGAATGTTATAGCCTTACCTAAAACCAATCCACCTTGCGTTCGTTTTTCGAAAAGACCGCGATTTTCCGATAATTTACAGACGCGCGGGATCGGTTTTGAGGTTAGGCTAGTTTTATAAGAGCGAGCGAAGCGAGCGAGAAGCTACATCAATTCCCGCGCTATAGTTATATATCAAATGTTCTTTACTAACAATTCTCACCGATCGAAAGAAAGTTTCTGATTTGATAGAAGAATAACAGATATGTTTCGCTAGGTACGCGATTCGTGCTGATCGATGTATCTCGATGATGTTTTTGTTTTCGTTTTTGTTTTCTTTTTTGTTTTCGTTTTTGTTTTCGTTTTTGTTTTCTTTTTTGTTTTCGTTTTTGTTTTCGTTTTTGTTTTCGTTTTTGTTTTCGTTTTTGTTTTCGTTTTTGTTTTCGTTTTTGTTTTCGTTTTTGTTTTCTTTTTTGTTTTCGTTTTTGTTTTCGTTTTTGTTTTCGTGTTTGTTTTCGTTTTCGTTTTCGTTTTTGTTTTCGTTTTTGTTTTTGTTTTCGTTTTTGTTTTTGTTTTCGTTTTTGTTTTCGTTTTTGTTTTTGTTTTCCTTTTCGTTTTTGTTTGTGTTTTTGTTTTTGTCCTTGTTTCTGTCCTTGTCTTTGTCTTAATTGGTTTTTGTTTGTACGAGACTAAGTCCAGCGGCATAATGCTCTTCGATCGCACACGACCAAGTCCAGCGGCGTGTCGCTCCTAGGGCTGTTGCGAATACTTAAAAGTCCCTACGGTCAAAATCATTGGGTTGCGACTCACCTTTACGAGTTGCTCGCTCGCTGCGCTCGCTCGGAATGTTATAGCCTTACCTAAAACCAATCCACCTTGCGTTCGTTTTTCGAAAAGACCGCGATTTTCCGATAATTTACAGAATCGCGGGATCGGTTTTGAGGTTAGGCTAGTTTTATAAGAGCGAGCGAAGCGAGCGAGAAGCTACATCAATTCCCGCGCTATAGTTATATATCAAATGTTCTTTACTAACAATTCTCACCGATCGAAAGAAAGTTTCTGATTTGATAGAAGAATAACAGATATGTTTCGCTAGGTACGCGATTCGTGCTGATCGATGTATCTCGATGATGTTTTTGTTTTCGTTTTTGTTTTCTTTTTTGTTTTCGTTTTTGTTTTCGTTTTTGTTTTCTTTTTTGTTTTCGTTTTTGTTTTCGTTTTTGTTTTCGTTTTTGTTTTCGTTTTTGTTTTCGTTTTTGTTTTCGTTTTTGTTTTTGTTTTCGTTTTTGTTTTCGTTTTTGTTTTTGTTTTCCTTTTCGTTTTTGTTTGTGTTTTCCTTTTCGTTTTTGTTTGTGTTTTTGTTTTCGTTTTTGTTTTCTTTTTTGTTTTCGTTTTTGTTTTCGTTTTTGTTTTCGTGTTTGTTTTCGTTTTCGTTTTCGTTTTTGTTTTCGTTTTCGTTTTTGTTTTTGTTTTCGTTTTTGTTTTCGTTTTTGTTTTTGTTTTCCTTTTCGTTTTTGTTTGTGTTTTTGTTTTTGTCCTTGTTTCTGTCCTTGTCTTTGTCTTAATTGGTTTTTGTTTGTACGAGACTAAGTCCAGCGGCATAATGCTCTTCGATCGCACACGACCAAGTCCAGCGGCGTGTCGCTCCTAGGGCTGTTGCGAATACTTAAAAGTCCCTACGGTCAAAATCATTGGGTTGCGACTCACCTTTACGAGTTGCTCGCTCGCTGCGCTCGCTCGGAATGTTATAGCCTTACCTAAAACCAATCCACCTTGCGTTCGTTTTTCGAAAAGACCGCGATTTTCCGATAATTTACAGACGCGCGGGATCGGTTTTGAGGTTAGGCTAGTTTTATAAGAGCGAGCGAAGCGAGCGAGAAGCTACATCAATTCCCGCGCTATAGTTATATATCAAATGTTCTTTACTAACAATTCTCACCGATCGAAAGAAAGTTTCTGATTTGATAGAAGAATAACAGATATGTTTCGCTAGGTACGCGATTCGTGCTGATCGATGTATCTCGATGATGTTTTTGTTTTCGTTTTTGTTTTCGTTTTTGTTTTCGTTTTTGTTTTCGTTTTTCTTTTCGTGTTTGTTTTCGTTTTTGTTTTCGTTTTTGTTTTCTTTTTTGTTTTCGTTTTTGTTTTCGTTTTTGTTTTCTTTTTTGTTTTCGTTTTTGTTTTCGTTTTTGTTTTCGTTTTTGTTTTCGTTTTTGTTTTTGTTTTTGTTTTCGTTTTTGTTTTCGTTTTCGTTTTCGTTTTTGTTTTCTTTTTTGTTTTCGTTTTTGTTTTCGTTTTCGTTTTTGTTTTCGTTTTTGTTTTCGTTTTTGTTTTCGTTTTTGTTTTCGTTTTTGTTTTCGTTTTTGTTTTCGTTTTTGATTTCGTTTTCGTTTTCGTTTTTGTTTTCTTTTTTGTTTTCGTTTTTGTTTTCGTTTTTGTTTGCGTTTTTGTTTTCGTTTTTGTTTTCGTTTTTGTTTTCGTTTTTGTTTTCGTTTTTGTTTTCGTTTTTGTTTTCGTTTTTGTTTTCGTTTTTGTTTTCGTTTTTGTTTTCGTTTTTGTTTTTGTTTTCGTTTTTGTTTTCGTTTTTGTTTTCGTTTTTGTTTTCGTTTTTGTTTTCGTTTTTGTTTTCGTTTTTGTTTTTGTTTTCGTTTTTGTTTTCGTTTTTGTTTTCGTTTTTGTTTTCGTTTTTGTTTTCGTTTTTGTTTTCGTTTTTGTTTTCGTTTTTGTTTTCGTTTTTGTTTTCGTTTTTGTTTTCGTTTTTGTTTTCGTTTTTGATTTCGTTTTTGTTTTCGTTTTTGTTTTCGTTTTTGTTTTCGTTTTTGTTTTCGTTTTTGTTTTCGTTTTTGTTTTCGTTTTTGTTTTCGTGTTTGTTTTCGTTTTTGTTTTCGTTTTTGTTTTCGTTTTTGTTTTTGTTTTCGTTTTTGTTTTTGTTTTTGTCCTTGTTTCTGTCCTTGTCTTTGTCTTAATTGGTTTTTGTTTGTACGAGACTAAGTCCAGCGGCATAATGCTCTTCGATCGCACACGACCAAGTCCAGCGGCGTGTCGCTCCTAGGGCTGTTGCGAATACTTAAAAGTCCCTACGGTCAAAATCATTGGGTTGCGACTCACCTTTACGAGTTGCTCGCTCGCTGCGCTCGCTCGGAATGTTATAGCCTTACCTAAAACCAATCCACCTTGCGTTCGTTTTTCGAAAAGACCGCGATTTTCCGATAATTTACAGACGCGCGGGATCGGTTTTGAGGTTCGGCTAGTTTTATAAGAGCGAGCGAAGCGAGCGAGAAGCTACATCAATTCCCGCGCTATAGTTATATATCAAATGTTCTTTACTAACAATTCTCACCGATCGAAAGAAAGTTTCTGATTTGATAGAAGAATAACAGATATGTTTCGCTAGGTACGCGATTCGTGCTGATCGATGTATCTCGATGATGTTTTTGTTTTCGTTTTTGTTTTCGTTTTTGTTTTCGTTTTTGTTTTCGTTTTTGTTTTCGTTTTTGTTTTCGTTTTTGTTTTCGTTTTTGATTTCGTTTTTGTTTTCGTTTTTGTTTTCGTTTTTGTTTTCGTTTTTGTTTTCGTTTTTGTTTTCGTTTTTGTTTTCGTTTTTGTTTTCGTTTTTGTTTTCGTTTTTGTTTTCGTGTTTGTTTTCGTTTTTGTTTTCGTTTTTGTTTTTGTTTTCCTTTTCGTTTTTGTTTGTGTTTTTGTTTTTATCCTTGTTTCTGTCCTTGTCTTTGTCTTAATTGGTTTTTGTTTGTACGAGACTAAGTCCAGCGGCATAATGCTCTTCGATCGCACACGACCAAGTCCAGCGGCGTGTCGCTCCTAGGGCTGTTGCGAATACTTAAAAGTCCCTACGGTCAAAATCATTGGGTTGCGACTCACCTTTACGAGTTGCTCGCTCGCTGCGCTCGCTCGGAATGTTATAGCCTTACCTAAAACCAATCCACCTTGCGTTCGTTTTTCGAAAAGACCGCGATTTTCCGATAATTTACAGACGCGTGGGATCGGTTTTGAGGTTAGGCTAGTTTTATAAGAGCGAGCGAAGCGAGCGAGAAGCTACATCAATTCCCGCGCTATAGTTATATATCAAATGTTCTTTACTAACAATTCTCACCGATCGAAAGAAAGTTTCTGATTTGATAGAAGAATAACAGATATGTTTCGCTAGGTACGCGATTCGTGCTGATCGATGTATCTCGATGATGTTTTTGTTTTCGTTTTTGTTTTCTTTTTTGTTTTCGTTTTTGTTTTCGTTTTTGTTTTCTTTTTTGTTTTCGTTTTTGTTTTCGTTTTTGTTTTCGTTTTTGTTTACGTTTTTGTTTTCGTTTTTGTTTTCGTGTTTGTTTTCGTTTTTGTTTTCGTTTTCGTTTTCGTTTTTGTTTTCTTTTTTGTTTTCGTTTTTGTTTTCGTTTTTGTTTTCGTTTTTGTTTTCGTTTTTGTTTTCGTTTCTGTTTTCGTTTTTGTTTTCGTTTTTGTTTTCGTTTTTGTTTTCGTTTTTGTTTTCGTTTTTGTTTTCGTTTTTGTTTTCGTTTTTGTTTTTGTTTTCGTTTTTGTTTTCGTTTTTGTTTTCGTTTTTGTTTTCGTTTTTGTTTTCGTTTTTGTTTTCGTTTTTGTTTTCGTTTTTGTTTTCGTTTTTGTTTTCGTTTTTGTTTTCGTTTTTGTTTTCGTTTTTGTTTTCGTTTTTGTTTTCGTTTTTGTTTTCGTTTTTGTTTTCGTTTTTGTTTTCGTTTTTGTTTTCGTTTTTGTTTTCGTTTTTGTTTTCGTGTTTGTTTTCGTTTTTGTTTTCGTTTTTGTTTTCGTTTTTGTTTTTGTTTTCGTTTTTGTTTTTGTTTTTGTCCTTGTTTCTGTCCTTGTCTTTGTCTTAATTGGTTTTTGTTTGTACGAGACTAAGTCCAGCGGCATAATGCTCTTCGATCGCACACGACCAAGTACAGCGGCGTGTCGCTCCTAGGGCTGTTGCGAATACTTAAAAGTCCCTACGGTCAAAATCATTGGGTTGCGACTCACCTTTACGAGTTGCTCGCTCGCTGCGCTCGCTCGGAATGTTATAGCCTTACCTAAAACCAATCCACCTTGCGTTCGTTTTTCGAAAAGACCGCGATTTTCCGATAATTTACAGACGCGCGGGATCGGTTTTGAGGTTCGGCTAGTTTTATAAGAGCGAGCGAAGCGAGCGAGAAGCTACATCAATTCCCGCGCTATAGTTATATATCAAATGTTCTTTACTAACAATTCTCACCGATCGAAAGAAAGTTTCTGATTTGATAGAAGAATAACAGATATGTTTCGCTAGGTACGCGATTCGTGCTGATCGATGTATCTCGATGATGTTTTTGTTTTCGTTTTTGTTTTCGTTTTTGTTTTCGTTTTTGTTTTCGTTTTTGTTTTCGTTTTTGTTTTCGTTTTTGTTTTCGTTTTTGATTTCGTTTTTGTTTTCGTTTTTGTTTTCGTTTTTGTTTTCGTTTTTGTTTTCGTTTTTGTTTTCGTTTTTGTTTTCGTTTTTGTTTTCGTTTTTGTTTTCGTTTTTGTTTTCGTTTTTGTTTTCGTTTTTGTTTTCGTTTTTGTTTTCGTTTTTGTTTGTGTTTTTGTTTTTATCCTTGTTTCTGTCCTTGTCTTTGTCTTAATTGGTTTTTGTTTGTACGAGACTAAGTCCAGCGGCATAATGCTCTTCGATCGCACACGACCAAGTCCAGCGGCGTGTCGCTCCTAGGGCTGTTGCGAATACTTAAAAGTCCCTACGGTCAAAATCATTGGGTTGCGACTCACCTTTACGAGTTGCTCGCTCGCTGCGCTCGCTCGGAATGTTATAGCCTTACCTAAAACCAATCCACCTTGCGTTCGTTTTTCGAAAAGACCGCGATTTTCCGATAATTTACAGACGCGTGGGATCGGTTTTGAGGTTAGGCTAGTTTTATAAGAGCGAGCGAAGCGAGCGAGAAGCTACATCAATTCCCGCGCTATAGTTATATATCAAATGTTCTTTACTAACAATTCTCACCGATCGAAAGAAAGTTTCTGATTTGATAGAAGAATAACAGATATGTTTCGCTAGGTACGCGATTCGTGCTGATCGATGTATCTCGATGATGTTTTTGTTTTCGTTTTTGTTTTCGTTTTTGTTTTCGTTTTTGTTTTCGTTTTTCTTTTCGTGTTTGTTTTCGTTTTTGTTTTCGTTTTTGTTTTCTTTTTTGTTTTCGTTTTTGTTTTCGTTTTTGTTTTCTTTTTTGTTTTCGTTTTTGTTTTCGTTTTTGTTTTCGTTTTTGTTTTCGTTTTTGTTTTCGTTTTTGTTTTCGTTTTTGTTTTCGTTTTTGTTTTCGTTTTTGTTTTCGTTTTTGTTTTTGTTTTCGTTTTTGTTTTCGTTTTTGTTTTCGTTTTTGTTTTCGTTTTTGTTTTCGTTTTTGTTTTCGTTTTTGTTTTCGTTTTTGTTTTCGTTTTTGTTTTCGTTTTTGTTTTCGTGTTTGTTTTCGTTTTTGTTTTCGTTTTCGTTTTCGTTTTTGTTTTCTTTTTTGTTTTCGTTTTTGTTTTCGTTTTTGTTTTCGTTTTTGTTTTCGTTTTTGTTTTCGTTTTTGTTTTCGTTTTTGTTTTCGTTTTTGTTTTCGTTTTTGTTTTCGTTTTTGATTTCGTTTTTGTTTTCGTTTTTGTTTTCGTTTTTGTTTTCGTTTTTGTTTTCGTTTTTGTTTTCGTTTTTGTTTTCGTTTTTGTTTTCGTGTTTGTTTTCGTTTTTGTTTTCGTTTTTGTTTTCGTTTTTGTTTTTGTTTTCGTTTTTGTTTTTGTTTTTGTCCTTGTTTCTGTCCTTGTCTTTGTCTTAATTGGTTTTTGTTTGTACGAGACTAAGTCCAGCGGCATAATGCTCTTCGATCGCACACGACCAAGTCCAGCGGCGTGTCGCTCCTAGGGCTGTTGCGAATACTTAAAAGTCCCTACGGTCAAAATCATTGGGTTGCGACTCACCTTTACGAGTTGCTCGCTCGCTGCGCTCGCTCGGAATGTTATAGCCTTACCTAAAACCAATCCACCTTGCGTTCGTTTTTCGAAAAGACCGCGATTTTCCGATAATTTACAGACGCGCGGGATCGGTTTTGAGGTTAGGCTAGTTTTATAAGAGCGAGCGAGGCGAGCGAGAAGCTACATCAATTCCCGCGCTATAGTTATATATCAAATGTTCTTTACTAACAATTCTCACCGATCGAAAGAAAGTTTCTGATTTGATAGAAGAATAACAGATATGTTTCGCTAGGTACGCGATTCGTGCTGATCGATGTATCTCGATGATGTTTTTGTTTTCGTTTTTGTTTTCGTTTTTGTTTTCGTTTTTGTTTTCGTTTTTGTTTTCGTGTTTGTTTTCGTTTTTGTTTTCGTTTTTGTTTTCGTTTTTGTTTTCGTTTTTGTTTTCGTTTTTGTTTTCGTGTTTGTTTTCGTTTTTGTTTTCGTTTTCGTTTTCGTTTTTGTTTTCTTTTTTGTTTTCGTTTTTGTTTTCGTTTTTGTTTTCGTGTTTGTTTTCGTTTTTGTTTTCGTTTTTGTTTTCGTTTTTGTTTTCGTTTTTGTTTTCGTTTTTGTTTTCGTTTTTGATTTCGTTTTTGTTTTCGTTTTTGTTTTCGTTTTTGTTTTCGTTTTTGTTTTCGTTTTTGTTTTCGTTTTTGTTTTCGTTTTTGTTTTCGTGTTTGTTTTCGTTTTTGTTTTCGTTTTTGTTTTCGTTTTTGTTTTTGTTTTCGTTTTTGTTTGTGTTTTTGTTTTTGTCCTTGTTTCTGTCCTTGTCTTTGTCTTAATTGGTTTTTGTTTGTACGAGACTAAGTCCAGCGGCATAATGCTCTTCGATCGCACACGACCAAGTCCAGCGGCGTGTCGCTCCTAGGGCTGTTGCGAATACTTAAAAGTCCCTACGGTCAAAATCATTGGGTTGCGACTCACCTTTACGAGTTGCTCGCTCGCTGCGCTCGCTCGGAATGTTATAGCCTTACCTAAAACCAATCCACCTTGCGTTCGTTTTTCGAAAAGACCGCGATTTTCCGATAATTTACAGACGCGCGGGATCGGTTTTGAGGTTAGGCTAGTTTTATAAGAGCGAGCGAAGCGAGCGAGAAGCTACATCAATTCCCGCGCTATAGTTATATATCAAATGTTCTTTACTAACAATTCTCACCGATCGAAAGAAAGTTTCTGATTTGATAGAAGAATAACAGATATGTTTCGCTAGGTACGCGATTCGTGCTGATCGATGTATCTCGATGATGTTTTTGTTTTCGTTTTTGTTTTCGTTTTTGTTTTCGTTTTTGTTTTCGTTTTTGTTTTCGTGTTTGTTTTCGTTTTTGTTTTCGTTTTTGTTTTCGTTTTTGTTTTCGTTTTTGTTTTCGTTTTTGTTTTCGTGTTTGTTTTCGTTTTTGTTTTCGTTTTCGTTTTCGTTTTTGTTTTCTTTTTTGTTTTCGTTTTTGTTTTCGTTTTTGTTTTCGTTTTTGTTTTCGTTTTTGTTTTCGTTTTTGTTTTCGTTTTTGTTTTCGTTTTTGTTTTCGTTTTTGTTTTCGTTTTTGATTTCGTTTTTGTTTTCGTTTTTGTTTTCGTTTTTGTTTTCGTTTTTGTTTTCGTTTTTGTTTTCGTTTTTGTTTTCGTTTTTGTTTTCGTGTTTGTTTTCGTTTTTGTTTTCGTTTTTGTTTTCGTTTTTGTTTTTGTTTTCGTTTTTGTTTTTGTTTTTGTCCTTGTTTCTGTCCTTGTCTTTGTCTTAATTGGTTTTTGTTTGTACGAGACTAAGTCCAGCGGCATAATGCTCTTCGATCGCACACGACCAAGTCCAGCGGCGTGTCGCTCCTAGGGCTGTTGCGAATACTTAAAAGTCCCTACGGTCAAAATCATTGGGTTGCGACTCACCTTTACGAGTTGCTCGCTCGCTGCGCTCGCTCGGAATGTTATAGCCTTACCTAAAACCAATCCACCTTGCGTTCGTTTTTCGAAAAGACCGCGATTTTCCGATAATTTACAGACGCGCGGGATCGGTTTTGAGGTTAGGCTAGTTTTATAAGAGCGAGCGAAGCGAGCGAGAAGCTACATCAATTCCCGCGCTATAGTTATATATCAAATGTTCTTTACTAACAATTCTCACCGATCGAAAGAAAGTTTCTGATTTGATAGAAGAATAACAGATATGTTTCGCTAGGTACGCGATTCGTGCTGATCGATGTATCTCGATGATGTTTTTGTTTTCGTTTTTGTTTTCGTTTTTGTTTTCGTTTTTGTTTTCGTTTTTCTTTTCGTGTTTGTTTTCGTTTTTGTTTTCGTTTTTGTTTTCGTTTTTGTTTTCGTTTTTGTTTTCGTTTTTGTTTTCTTTTTTGTTTTCGTTTTTGTTTTCGTTTTTGTTTTCGTTTTTTTTTCGTTTTTGTTTTCGTTTTTGTTTTCGTTTTTGTTTTCGTTTTTGTTTTCGTTTTTGTTTTCGTTTTTGTTTTTGTTTTCGTTTTTGTTTTCGTTTTTGTTTTCGTTTTTGTTTTCGTTTTTGTTTTCGTTTTTGTTTTCGTTTTTGTTTTTGTTTTCGTTTTTGTTTTCGTTTTTGTTTTTGTTTTCCTTTTCGTTTTTGTTTGTGTTTTTGTTTTCGTTTTTGTTTTCGTTTTTGTTTTCGTTTTTGTTTTCGTTTTTGTTTTCGTTTTTGTTTTCGTTTTTGTTTTCGTGTTTGTTTTCGTTTTTGTTTTCGTTTTTGTTTTCGTTTTTGTTTTTGTTTTCGTTTTTGTTTTCGTTTTTGTTTTCGTTTTTGTTTTTGTTTTCGTTTTTGTTTTTGTTTTTGTCCTTGTTTCTGTCCTTGTCTTTGTCTTAATTGGTTTTTGTTTGTACGAGACTAAGTCCAGCGGCATAATGCTCTTCGATCGCACACGACTAAGTCCAGCGGCGTGTCGCTCCTAGGGCTGTTGCGAATACTTAAAAGTCCCTACGGTCAAAATCATTGGGTTGCGACTCACCTTTACGAGTTGCTCGCTCGCTGCGCTCGCTCGGAATGTTATAGCCTTACCTAAAACCAATCCACCTTGCGTTCGTTTTTCGAAAAGACCGCGATTTTCCGATAATTTACAGACGCGCGGGATCGGTTTTGAGGTTAGGCTAGTTTTATAAGAGCGAGCGAAGCGAGGGAGAAGCTACATCAATTCCCGCGCTATAGTTATATATCAAATGTTCTTTACTAACAATTCTCACCGATCGAAAGAAAGTTTCTGATTTGATAGAAGAATAACAGATATGTTTCGCTAGGTACGCGATTCGTGCTGATCGATGTATCTCGATGATGTTGTTGTTTTCGTTTTTGTTTTCGTTTTTGTTTTCGTTTTTGTTTTCGTTTTTGATTTCGTTTTTGTTTTCGTTTTTGTTTTCGTTTTTGTTTTCGTTTTTGTTTTCGTTTTTGTTTTCGTTTTTGTTTTCGTTTTTGTTTTCGTGTTTGTTTTCGTTTTTGTTTTCGTTTTCGTTTTTGTTTTTGTTTTTGTTTTTGATTTTGTTTTTGTTTTTGTCCTTGTTTCTGTCCTTGTCTTTGTCTTAATTGGTTTTTGTTTGTACGAGACTAAGTCCAGCGGCATAATGCTCTTCGATCCCACACGACCAAGTCCAGCGGCGTGTCGCTCCTAGGGCTGTTGCGAATACTTAAAAGTCCCTACGGTCAAAATCATTGGGTTGTGACTCACCTTTACGAGTTGCTCGCTCGCTGCGCTCGCTCGGAATGTTATAGCCTTACCTAAAACCAATCCACCTTGCGTTCGTTTTTCGAAAAGACCGCGATTTTCCGATAATTTACAGACGCGCGGGATCGGTTTTGAGGTTAGGCTAGTTTTATAAGAGCGAGCGAAGCGAGCGAGAAGCTACATCAATTCCCTCGCTATAGTTATATATCAAATGTTCTTTACTAACAATTCTCACCGATCGAAAGAAAGTTTCTGATTTGATAGAAGAATAACAGATATGTTTCGCTAGGTACGCGATTCGTGCTGATCGATGTATCTCGATGATGTTTTTGTTTTCGTTTTTGTTTTCGTTTTTGTTTTCGTTTTTGTTTTCGTTTTTGTTTTCGTTTTTGTTTTCGTTTTTGTTTTCGTTTTTGTTTTCGTTTTTGTTTTCGTTTTTGTTTTCGTTTTTGTTTTCGTTTTTGTTTTCGTTTTTGTTTTCGTGTTTGTTTTCGTTTTTGTTTTCGTTTTTGTTTTCTTTTTTGTTTTCGTTTTTGTTTTCGTTTTTGTTTTCGTTTTTGTTTTCGTTTTTGTTTTCGTTTTTGTTTTCGTTTTTGTTTTCGTTTTTGTTTTCGTTTTTGTTTTCGTTTTTGATTTCGTTTTTGTTTTCGTTTTTGTTTTCGCTTTTGTTTTCGTTTTTGTTTTCGTTTTTGTTTTCGTTTTTGTTTTCGTTTTTGTTTTTGTTTTCGTTTTTGTTTTCGTGTTTGTTTTCGTTTTTGTTTTTGTTTTCGTTTTTGTTTTTGTTTTTGTCCTTGTTTCTGTCCTTGTCTTTGTCTTAATTGGTTTTTGTTTGTACGAGACTAAGTCCAGCGGCATAATGCTCTTCGATCGCACACGACCAAGTCCAGCGGCGTGTCGCTCCTAGGGCTGTTGCGAATACTTAAAAGTCCCTACGGTCAAAATCATTGGGTTGCGACTCACCTTTACGAGTTGCTCGCTCGCTGCGCTCGCTCGGAATGTTATAGCCTTACCTAAAACCAATCCACCTTGCGTTCGTTTTTCGAAAAGACCGCGATTTTCCGATAATTTACAGACGCGCGGGATCGGTTTTGAGGTTAGGCTAGTTTTATAAGAGCGAGCGAAGCGAGCGAGAAGCTACATCAATTCCCGCGCTATAGTTATATATCAAATGTTCTTTACTAACAATTCTCACCGATCGAAAGAAAGTTTCTGATTTGATAGAAGAATAACAGATATGTTTCGCTAGGTACGCGATTCGTGCTGATCGATGTATCTCGATGATGTTTTTGTTTTCGTTTTTGTTTTCGTTTTTGTTTTCGTTTTTGTTTTCGTTTTTCTTTTCGTGTTTGTTTTCGTTTTTGTTTTCGTTTTTGTTTTCTTTTTTGTTTTCGTTTTTGTTTTCGTTTTTGTTTTCTTTTTTGTTTTCGTTTTTGTTTTCGTTTTTGTTTTCGTTTTTGTTTTCGTTTTCGTTTTTGTTTTCGTTTTTGTTTTCGTTTTTGTTTTCGTTTTTGTTTTCGTTTTTGTTTTCGTTTTTGTTTTTGTTTTCGTTTTTGTTTTCGTTTTTGTTTTCGTTTTTGTTTTCGTTTTTGTTTTCGTTTTTGTTTTCGTTTTTGTTTTTGTTTTCGTTTTTGTTTTCGTTTTTGTTTTTGTTTTCCTTTTCGTTTTTGTTTGTGTTTTTGTTTTCGTTTTTGTTTTCGTTTTTGTTTTCGTTTTTGTTTTCGTTTTTGTTTTCGTTTTTGTTTTCGTTTTTGTTTTCGTGTTTGTTTTCGTTTTTGTTTTCGTTTTTGTTTTCGTTTTTGTTTTCGTTTTTGTTTTCGTTTTTGTTTTTGTTTTCCTTTTCGTTTTTGTTTGTGTTTTTGTTTTTGTCCTTGTTTCTGTCCTTGTCTTTGTCTTAATTGGTTTTTGTTTGTACGAGACTAAGTCCAGCGGCATAATGCTCTTCGATCGCACACGACCAAGTCCAGCGGCGTGTCGCTCCTAGGGCTGTTGCGAATACTTAAAAGTCCCTACGGTCAAAATCATTGGGTTGCGACTCACCTTTACGAGTTGCTCGCTCGCTGCGCTCGCTCGGAATGTTATAGCCTTACCTAAAACCAATCCACCTTGCGTTCGTTTTTCGAAAAGACCGCGATTTTCCGATAATTTACAGACGCGCGGGATCGGTTTTGAGGTTAGGCTAGTTTTATAAGAGCGAGCGAAGCGAGCGAGAAGCTACATCAATTCCCGCGCTATAGTTATATATCAAATGTTCTTTACTAACAATTCTCACCGATCGAAAGAAAGTTTCTGATTTGATAGAAGAATAACAGATATGTTTCGCTAGGTACGCGATTCGTGCTGATCGATGTATCTCGATGATGTTTTTGTTTTCGTTTTTGTTTTCGTTTTTGTTTTCGTTTTTGTTTTCGTTTTTGTTTTCGTTTTTGTTTTCGTTTTTGTTTTCGTTTTTGTTTTCGTTTTTGTTTTCGTTTTTGTTTTTGTTTTCGTTTTTGTTTTCGTTTTTGTTTTTGTTTTCCTTTTCGTTTTTGTTTGTGTTTTTGTTTTTGTCCTTGTTTCTGTCCTTGTCTTTGTCTTAATTGGTTTTTGTTTGTACGAGACTAAGTCCAGCGGCATAATGCTCTTCGATCGCACACGACCAAGTCCAGCGGCGTGTCGCTCCTAGGGCTGTTGCGAATACTTAAAAGTCCCTACGGTCAAAATCATCGGGTTGCGACTCACCTTTACGAGTTGCTCGCTCGCTGCGCTCGCTCGGAATGTTATAGCCTTACCTAAAACCAATCCACCTTGCGTTCGTTTTTCGAAAAGACCGCGATTTTCCGATAATTTACAGACGCGCGGGATCGGTTTTGAGGTTAGGCTAGTTTTATAAGAGCGAGCGAAGCGAGCGAGAAGCTACATCAATTCCCGCGCTATAGTTATATATCAAATGTTCTTTACTAACAATTCTCACCGATCGAAAGAAAGTTTCTGATTTGATAGAAGAATAACAGATATGTTTCGCTAGGTACGCGATTCGTGCTGATCGATGTATCTCGATGATGTTTTTGTTTTCGTTTTTGTTTTCGTTTTTGTTTTCGTTTTTGTTTTCGTTTTTGTTTTCGTTTTTGTTTTCGTTTTTGTTTTCGTTTTTGTTTTCGTTTTTGTTTTCGTTTTTGTTTTCGTTTTTGTTTTCGTTTTTGTTTTCGTTTTTGTTTTCGTGTTTGTTTTCGTTTTTGTTTTCGTTTTCGTTTTCGTTTTTGTTTTCTTTTTTGTTTTCGTTTTTGTTTTCGTTTTTGTTTTCGTTTTTGTTTTCGTTTTTGTTTTCGTTTTTGTTTTCGTTTTTGTTTTCGTTTTTGTTTTCGTTTTTGTTTTCGTTTTTGATTTCGTTTTTGTTTTCGTTTTTGTTTTCGTTTTTGTTTTCGTTTTTGTTTTCGTTTTTGTTTTCGTTTTTGTTTTCGTTTTTGTTTTCGTGTTTGTTTTCGTTTTTGTTTTCGTGTTTGTTTTCGTTTTTGTTTTTGTTTTCGTTTTTGTTTTTGTTTTTGTCCTTGTTTCTGTCCTTGTCTTTGTCTTAATTGGTTTTTGTTTGTACGAGACTAAGTCCAGCGGCATAATGCTCTTCGATCGCACACGACCAAGTCCAGCGGCGTGTCGCTCCTAGGGCTGTTGCGAATACTTAAAAGTCCCTACGGTCAAAATCATTGGGTTGCGACTCACCTTTACGAGTTGCTCGCTCGCTGCGCTCGCTCGGAATGTTATAGCCTTACCTAAAACCAATCCACCTTGCGTTCGTTTTTCGAAAAGACCGCGATTTTCCGATAATTTACAGACGCGCGGGATCGGTTTTGAGGTTAGGCTAGTTTTATAAGAGCGAGCGAAGCGAGCGAGAAGCTACATCAATTCCCGCGCTATAGTTATATATCAAATGTTCTTTACTAACAATTCTCACCGATCGAAAGAAAGTTTCTGATTTGATAGAAGAATAACAGATATGTTTCGCTAGGTACGCGATTCGTGCTGATCGATGTATCTCGATGATGTTTTTGTTTTCGTTTTTGTTTTCGTTTTTGTTTTCGTTTTTGTTTTCGTTTTTCTTTTCGTGTTTGTTTTCGTTTTTGTTTTCGTTTTTGTTTTCTTTTTTGTTTTCGTTTTTGTTTTCGTTTTTGTTTTCTTTTTTGTTTTCGTTTTTGTTTTCGTTTTTGTTTTCGTTTTTTTTTCGTTTTTGTTTTCGTTTTTGTTTTCGTTTTTGTTTTCGTTTTTGTTTTCGTTTTTGTTTTCGTTTTTGTTTTTGTTTTTGTTTTCGTTTTTGTTTTCGTTTTTGTTTTCGTTTTTGTTTTCGTTTTTGTTTTCGTTTTTGTTTTCGTTTTTGTTTTTGTTTTCGTTTTTGTTTTCGTTTTTGTTTTTGTTTTCCTTTTCGTTTTTGTTTGTGTTTTTGTTTTCGTTTTTGTTTTCGTTTTTGTTTTCGTTTTTGTTTTCGTTTTTGTTTTCGTTTTTGTTTTCGTTTTTGTTTTCGTGTTTGTTTTCGTTTTTGTTTTCGTTTTTGTTTTCGTTTTTGTTTTTGTTTTCGTTTTTGTTTTCGTTTTTGTTTTTGTTTTCCTTTTCGTTTTTGTTTGTGTTTTTGTTTTTGTCCTTGTTTCTGTCCTTGTCTTTGTCTTAATTGGTTTTTGTTTGTACGAGACTAAGTCCAGCGGCATAATGCTCTTCGATCGCACACGACCAAGTCCAGCGGCGTGTCGCTCCTAGGGCTGTTGCGAATACTTAAAAGTCCCTACGGTCAAAATCATTGGGTTGCGACTCACCTTTACGAGTTGCTCGCTCGCTGCGCTCGCTCGGAATGTTATAGCCTTACCTAAAACCAATCCACCTTGCGTTCGTTTTTCGAAAAGACCGCGA
>NW_026869728.1:390000-410000 GCF_905332965.1 Bombus pascuorum
TTTTTGTTTTCGTTTTTGTTTTCGTTTTTGTTTTTGTTTTCGTTTTTGTTTTTGTTTTTGTCCTTGTTTCTGTCCTCGTCTTTGTCTTAATTGTTTTTTGTTTGTACGAGACTAAGTCCAGCGGCATAATGCTCTTCGATCGCACACGACCAAGTCCAGCGGCGTGTCGCTCCTAGGGCTGTTGCGAATACTTAAAAGTCCCTACGGTCAAAATCATTGGGTTGCGACTCACCTTTACGAGTTGCTCGCTCGCTGCGCTCGCTCGGAATGTTATAGCCTTACCTAAAACCAATCCACCTTGCGTTCGTTTTTCGAAAAGACCGCGATTTTCCGATAATTTACAGACGCGCGGGATCGGTTTTGAGGTTAGGCTAGTTTTATAAGAGCGAGCGAAGCGAGCGAGAAGCTACATCAATTCCCGCGCTATAGTTATATATCAAATGTTCTTTACTAACAATTCTCACCGATCGAAAGAAAGTTTCTGATTTGATAGAAGAATAACAGATATGTTTCGCTAGGTACGCGATTCGTGCTGATCGATGTATCTCGATGATGTTTTTGTTTTCGTTTTTGTTTTCGTTTTTGTTTTCGTTTTTGATTTCGTTTTTGTTTTCGTTTTTGTTTTCGTTTTTGTTTTCGTTTTTGTTTTCGTTTTTGTTTTCGTTTTTGTTTTCGTTTTTGTTTTCGTGTTTGTTTTCGTTTTTGTTTTCGTTTTCGTTTTTGTTTTTGTTTTTGTTTTTGATTTTGTTTTTGTTTTTGTCCTTGTTTCTGTCCTTGTCTTTGTCTTAATTGGTTTTTGTTTGTACGAGACTAAGTCCAGCGGCATAATGCTCTTCGATCCCACACGACCAAGTCCAGCGGCGTGTCGCTCCTAGGGCTGTTGCGAATACTTAAAAGTCCCTACGGTCAAAATCATTGGGTTGCGACTCACCTTTACGAGTTGCTCGCTCGCTGCGCTCGCTCGGAATGTTATAGCCTTACCTAAAACCAATCCACCTTGCGTTCGTTTTTCGAAAAGACCGCGATTTTCCGATAATTTACAGACGCGCGGGATCGGTTTTGAGGTTAGGCTAGTTTTATAAGAGCGAGCGAAGCGAGCGAGAAGCTACATCAATTCCCGCGCTATAGTTATATATCAAATGTTCTTTACTAACAATTCTCACCGATCGAAAGAAAGTTTCTGATTTGATAGAAGAATAACAGATATGTTTCGCTAGGTACGCGATTCGTGCTGATCGATGTATCTCGGTGATGTTTTTGTTTTCGTTTTTGTTTTCGTTTTTGTTTTCGTTTTTGTTTTCGTTTTTGTTTTCGTTTTTGTTTTCGTTTTTGTTTTCGTTTTTGTTTTCGTGTTTGTTTTCGTTTTTGTTTTCGTTTTTGTTTTCGTTTTTGTGTTCGTTTTTGTTTTCTTTTTTGTTTTCGTTTTTGTTTTCGTTTTTGTTTTCGTTTTTGTTTTCGTTTTTGTTTTCGTTTTTGTTTTCGTTTTTGTTTTCGTTTTTGTTTTCGTTTTTGTTTTCGTTTTTGATTTCGTTTTTGTTTTCGTTTTTGTTTTCGTTTTTGTTTTCGTTTTTGTTTTCGTTTTTGTTTTCGTTTTTGTTTTCGTTTTTGTTTTCGTTTTTGTTTTCGTTTTTGTTTTCGTGTTTGTTTTCGTTTTTGTTTTCGTTTTCGTTTTTGTTTTTGTTTTTGTTTTTGATTTTGTTTTTGTTTTTGCCCTTGTTTCTGTCCTTGTCTTTGTCTTAATTGGTTTTTGTTTGTACGAGACTAAGTCCAGCGGCATAATGCTCTTCGATCGCACACGACCAAGTCCAGCGGCGTGTCGCTCCTAGGGCTGTTGCGAATACTTAAAAGTCCCTACGGTCAAAATCATTGGGTTGCGACTCACCTTTACGAGTTGCTCGCTCGCTGCGCTCGCTCGGAATGTTATAGCCTTACCTAAAACCAATCCACCTTGCGTTCGTTTTTCGAAAAGACCGCGATTTTCCGATAATTTACAGACGCGCGGGATCGGTTTTGAGGTTAGGCTAGTTTTATAAGAGCGAGCGAAGTGAGCGAGAAGCTACATCAATTCCCGCGCTATAGTTATATATCAAATGTTCTTTACTAACAATTCTAACCGATCGAAAGAAAGTTTCTGATTTGATAGAAGAATAACAGATATGTTTCGCTAGGTACGCGATTCGTGCTGATCGATGTATCTCGATGATGTTTTTGTTTTCGTTTTTGTTTTCGTTTTTGTTTTCGTTTTTGTTTTCGTTTTTGTTTTCGTTTTTGTTTTCGTTTTTGTTTTCGTTTTTGTTTTCGTTTTTTTTTTCGTTTTTGTTTTCGTTTTTGTTTTCGTTTTTGTTTTCGTGTTTGTTTTCGTTTTTGTTTTCGTTTTCGTTTTCGTTTTTGTTTTCTTTTTTGTTTTCGTTTTTGTTTTCGTTTTTGTTTTCGTTTTTGTTTTCGTTTTTGTTTTCGTTTTTGTTTTCGTTTTTGTTTTCGTTTTTGTTTTCGTTTTTGTTTTCGTTTTTGTTTTCGTTTTTGATTTCGTTTTTGTTTTCGTTTTTGTTTTCGTTTTTGTTTTCGTTTTTTTTTTCGTTTTTGTTTTCGTTTTTGTTTTCGTTTTTGTTTGTGTTTTTGTTTTCGTTTTTGTTTTCGTTTTTGTTTTCGTTTTTGTTTTCGTTTTTGTTTTCGTTTTTGTTTTTGTTTTCGTGTTTGTTTTCGTTTTTGTTTTCGTTTTTGTTTTCGTTTTTGTTTGTGTTTTTGTTTTCGTTTTTGTTTTCGTTTTTGTTTTCGTTTTTGTTTTCGTTTTTGTTTTCGTTTTTGTTTTCGTTTTTGTTTTCGTGTTTGTTTTCGTTTTTGTTTTCGTTTTTGTTTTCGTTTTTGTTTTTGTTTTCGTTTTTGTTTTTGTTTTCGTTTTTGTTTTTGTTTTCCTTTTCGTTTTTGTTTGTGTTTTTGTTTTTGTCCTTGTTTCTGTCCTTGTCTTTGTCTTAATTGGTTTTTGTTTGTACGAGACTAAGTCCAGCGGCATAATGCTCTTCGATCGCACACGACCAAGTCCAGCGGCGTGTCGCTCCTAGGGCTGTTGCGAATACTTAAAAGTCCCTACGGTCAAAATCATTGGGTTGCGACTCACCTTTACGAGTTGCTCGCTCGCTGCGCTCGCTCGGAATGTTATAGCCTTACCTAAAACCAATCCACCTTGCGTTCGTTTTTCGAAAAGACCGCGATTTTCCGATAATTTACAGACGCGCGGGATCGGTTTTGAGGTTAGGCTAGTTTTATAAGAGCGAGCGAAGCGAGCGAGAAGCTACATCAATTCCCGCGCTATAGTTATATATCAAATGTTCTTTACTAACAATTCTCACCGATCGAAAGAAAGTTTCTGATTTGATAGAAGAATAACAGATATGTTTCGCTAGGTACGCGATTCGTGCTGATCGATGTATCTCGATGATGTTGTTGTTTTCGTTTTTGTTTTCGTTTTTGTTTTCGTTTTTGTTTTCGTTTTTGATTTCGTTTTTGTTTTCGTTTTTGTTTTCGTTTTTGTTTTCGTTTTTGTTTTCGTTTTTGTTTTCGTTTTTGTTTTCGTTTTTGTTTTCGTTTTCGTTTTCGTTTTTGTTTTCTTTTTTGTTTTCGTTTTTGTTTTCTTTTTTGTTTTCGTTTTTGTTTTCGTTTTTGTTTTCGTTTTTGTTTTCGTTTTTGTTTTCGTTTTTGTTTTCGTTTTTGTTTTCGTTTTTGTTTTCGTTTTTGTTTTCGTTTTTGATTTCGTTTTTGTTTTCGTTTTTGTTTTCGTTTTTGTTTTCGTTTTTGTTTTCGTTTTTGTTTTCGTTTTTGTTTTCGTGTTTGTTTTCGTTTTTGTTTTCGTTTTTGTTTTCGTTTTTGTTTTCGTTTTTGTTTTCGTTTTTGTTTTTGTTTTCGTTTTTGTTTTCTTTTTTGTTTTCGTTTTTGTTTTCGTTTTTGTTTTCGTTTTTGTTTTCGTTTTTGTTTTCGTTTTTGTTTTCGTTTTTGTTTTCGTTTTTGTTTTCGTTTTTGTTTTCGTTTTTGTTTTCGATTTTGTTTTCGTTTTTGTTTTCGTTTTTGTTTTCGTTTTTGTTTTCGTTTTTGTTTTCGTTTTTGATTTCGTTTTTGTTTTCGTTTTTGTTTTCGTTTTTGTTTTCGTTTTTGTTTTCGTTTTTGTTTTCGTTTTTGTTTTCGTTTTTGTTTTCGTTTTTGTTTTCGTTTTTGTTTTCGTTTTTGTTTTCGTGTTTGTTTTCGTTTTTGTTTTCGTTTTCGTTTTTGTTTTTGTTTTTGTTTTTGATTTTGTTTTTGTTTTTGCCCTTGTTTCTGTCCTTGTCTTTGTCTTAATTGGTTTTTGTTTGTACGAAACTAAGTCCAGCGGCATAATGCTCTTCGATCGCACACGACCAAGTCCAGCGGCGTGTCGCTCCTAGGGCTGTTGCGAATACTTAAAAGTCCCTACGGTCAAAATCATTGGGTTGCGACTCACCTTTACGAGTTGCTCGCTCGCTGCGCTCGCTCGGAATGTTATAGCCTTACCTAAAACCAATCCACCTTGCGTTCGTTTTTCGAAAAGACCGCGATTTTCCGATAATTTACAGACGCGCGGGATCGGTTTTGAGGTTAGGCTAGATTTATAAGAGCGAGCGAAGTGAGCGAGAAGCTACATCAATTCCCGCGCTATAGTTATATATCAAATGTTCTTTACTAACAATTCTAACCGATCGAAAGAAAGTTTCTGATTTGATAGAAGAATAACAGATATGTTTCGCTAGGTACGCGATTCGTGCTGATCGATGTATCTCGATGATGTTTTTGTTTTCGTTTTTGTTTTCGTTTTTGTTTTCGTTTTTGTTTTCGTTTTTGTTTTCGTTTTTGTTTTCGTTTTTGTTTTCGTTTTTGTTTTCGTTTTTTTTTTCGTTTTTGTTTTCGTTTTCGTTTTCGTTTTTGTTTTCGTGTTTGTTTTCGTTTTTGTTTTCGTTTTCGTTTTCGTTTTTGTTTTCTTTTTTGTTTTCGTTTTTGTTTTCGTTTTTGTTTTCGTTTTTGTTTTCGTTTTTGTTTTCGTTTTTGTTTTCGTTTTTGTTTTCGTTTTTGTTTTCGTTTTTGTTTTCGTTTTTGTTTTCGTTTTTGATTTCGTTTTTGTTTTCGTTTTTGTTTTCGTTTTTGTTTTCGTTTTTGTTTTCGTTTTTGTTTTCGTTTTTGTTTTCGTTTTTGTTTTCGTGTTTGTTTTCGTTTTTGTTTTCGTTTTTGTTTTCGTTTTTGTTTTTGTTTTCGTTTTTGTTTTTGTTTTTGTCCTTGTTTCTGTCCTCGTCTTTGTCTTAATTGTTTTTTGTTTGTACGAGACTAAGTCCAGCGGCATAATGCTCTTCGATCGCACACGACCAAGTCCAGCGGCGTGTCGCTCCTAGGGCTGTTGCGAATACTTAAAAGTCCCTACGGTCAAAATCATTGGGTTGCGACTCACCTTTACGAGTTGCTCGCTCGCTGCGCTCGCTCGGAATGTTATAGCCTTACCTAAAACCAATCCACCTTGCGTTCGTTTTTCGAAAAGACCGCGATTTTCCGATAATTTACAGACGCGCGGGATCGGTTTTGAGGTTAGGCTAGTTTTATAAGAGCGAGCGAAGCGAGCGAGAAGCTACATCAATTCCCGCGCTATAGTTATATATCAAATGTTCTTTACTAACAATTCTCACCGATCGAAAGAAAGTTTCTGATTTGATAGAAGAATAACAGATATGTTTCGCTAGGTACGCGATTCGTGCTGATCGATGTATCTCGATGATGTTTTTGTTTTCGTTTTTGTTTTCGTTTTTGTTTTCGTTTTTGTTTTCGTTTTTCTTTTCGTGTTTGTTTTCGTTTTTGTTTTCGTTTTTGTTTTCTTTTTTGTTTTCGTTTTTGTTTTCGTTTTTGTTTTCTTTTTTGTTTTCTTTTTTGTTTTCGTTTTTGTTTTCGTTTTTGTTTTCGTTTTTGTTTTCGTTTTTGTTTTCGTTTTTGTTTTCGTTTTTGTTTTCGTTTTTGTTTTCGTTTTTGTTTTCGTTTTTGTTTTCGTTTTTGTTTTTGTTTTCGTTTTTGTTTTCGTTTTTGTTTTCGTTTTTGTTTTCGTTTTTGTTTTCGTTTTTGTTTTCGTTTTTGTTTTTGTTTTCGTTTTTGTTTTCGTTTTTGTTTTCGTTTTTGTTTTCGTTTTTGTTTGTGTTTTTGTTTTCGTTTTTGTTTTCGTTTTTGTTTTCGTTTTTGTTTTCGTTTTTGTTTTCGTTTTTGTTTTCGTTTTTGTTTTCGTGTTTGTTTTCGTTTTTGTTTTCGTTTTTGTTTTCGTTTTTGTTTTTGTTTTCGTTTTTGTTTTTGTTTTCGTTTTTGTTTTTGTTTTCCTTTTCGTTTTTGTTTGTGTTTTTGTTTTTGTCCTTGTTTCTGTCCTTGTCTTTGTCTTAATTGGTTTTTGTTTGTACGAGACTAAGTCCAGCGGCATAATGCTCTTCGATCGCACACGACCAAGTCCAGCGGCGTGTCGCTCCTAGGGCTGTTGCGAATACTTAAAAGTCCCTACGGTCAAAATCATTGGGTTGCGACTCACCTTTACGAGTTGCTCGCTCGCTGCGCTCGCTCGGAATGTTATAGCCTTACCTAAAACCAATCCACCTTGCGTTCGTTTTTCGAAAAGACCGCGATTTTCCGATAATTTACAGACGCGCGGGATCGGTTTTGAGGTTAGGCTAGTTTTATAAGAGCGAGCGAAGCGAGCGAGAAGCTACATCAATTCCCGCGCTATAGTTATATATCAAATGTTCTTTACTAACAATTCTCACCGATCGAAAGAAAGTTTCTGATTTGATAGAAGAATAACAGATATGTTTCGCTAGGTACGCGATTCGTGCTGATCGATGTATCTCGATGATGTTTTTGTTTTCGTTTTTGTTTTCGTTTTTGTTTTCGTTTTTGTTTTCGTTTTTCTTTTCGTGTTTGTTTTCGTTTTTGTTTTCGTTTTTGTTTTCGTTTTTGTTTTCGTTTTTGTTTTCGTTTTTGTTTTCGTTTTTGTTTTCGTTTTTGTTTTCGTTTTCGTTTTCGTTTTTGATTTCGTGTTTGTTTTCGTTTTTGTTTTCGTTTTTGTTTTCTTTTTTGTTTTCGTTTTTGTTTTCGTTTTTGTTTTCTTTTTTGTTTTCTTTTTTGTTTTCGTTTTTGTTTTCGTTTTTGTTTTCGTTTTTGTTTTCGTTTTTGATTTCGTTTTTGTTTTCGTTTTTGTTTTCGTTTTTGTTTTCGTTTTTGTTTTCGTTTTTGTTTTCGTTTTTGTTTTCGTGTTTGTTTTCGTTTTTGTTTTCGTTTTTGTTTTCGTTTTTGTTTTCGTTTTTGTTTTCGTTTTTGTTTTCGTTTTTGTTTTTGTTTTCGTTTTTGTTTTCTTTTTTGTTTTCGTTTTTGTTTTCGTTTTTGTTTTCGTTTTTGTTTTCGTTTTTGTTTTCGTTTTTGTTTTCGTTTTTGTTTTCGTTTTTGTTTTCGTTTTTGTTTTCGTTTTTGTTTTCGTTTTTGTTTTCGTTTTTGTTTTCGTTTTTGTTTTCGTTTTCGTTTTTGTTTTTGTTTTTGTTTTTGATTTTGTTTTTGTTTTTGCCCTTGTTTCTGTCCTTGTCTTTGTCTTAATTGGTTTTTGTTTGTACGAAACTAAGTCCAGCGGCATAATGCTCTTCGATCGCACACGACCAAGTCCAGCGGCGTGTCGCTCCTAGGGCTGTTGCGAATACTTAAAAGTCCCTACGGTCAAAATCATTGGGTTGCGACTCACCTTTACGAGTTGCTCGCTCGCTGCGCTCGCTCGGAATGTTATAGCCTTACCTAAAACCAATCCACCTTGCGTTCGTTTTTCGAAAAGACCGCGATTTTCCGATAATTTACAGACGCGCGGGATCGGTTTTGAGGTTAGGCTAGTTTTATAAGAGCGAGCGAAGTGAGCGAGAAGCTACATCAATTCCCGCGCTATAGTTATATATCAAATGTTCTTTACTAACAATTCTAACCGATCGAAAGAAAGTTTCTGATTTGATAGAAGAATAACAGATATGTTTCGCTAGGTACGCGATTCGTGCTGATCGATGTATCTCGATGATGTTTTTGTTTTCGTTTTTGTTTTCGTTTTTGTTTTCGTTTTTGTTTTCGTTTTTGTTTTCGTTTTTGTTTTCGTTTTTGTTTTCGTTTTTGTTTTCGTTTTTTTTTCGTTTTTGTTTTCGTTTTCGTTTTCGTTTTTGTTTTCGTGTTTGTTTTCGTTTTTGTTTTCGTTTTCGTTTTCGTTTTTGTTTTCTTTTTTGTTTTCGTTTTTGTTTTCGTTTTTGTTTTCGTTTTTGTTTTCGTTTTTGTTTTCGTTTTTGTTTTCGTTTTTGTTTTCGTTTTTGTTTTCGTTTTTGTTTTCGTTTTTGTTTTCGTTTTTGATTTCGTTTTTGTTTTCGTTTTTGTTTTCGTTTTTGTTTTCGTTTTTGTTTTCGTTTTTGTTTTCGTTTTTGTTTTCGTTTTTGTTTTCGTTTTTGTTTTCGTGTTTGTTTTCGTTTTTGTTTTCGTTTTTGTTTTCGTTTTTGTTTTTGTTTTCGTTTTTGTTTTTGTTTTTGTCCTTGTTTCTGTCCTCGTCTTTGTCTTAATTGTTTTTTGTTTGTACGAGACTAAGTCCAGCGGCATAATGCTCTTCGATCGCACACGACCAAGTCCAGCGGCGTGTCGCTCCTAGGGCTGTTGCGAATACTTAAAAGTCCCTACGGTCAAAATCATTGGGTTGCGACTCACCTTTACGAGTTGCTCGCTCGCTGCGCTCGCTCGGAATGTTATAGCCTTACCTAAAACCAATCCACCTTGCGTTCGTTTTTCGAAAAGACCGCGATTTTCCGATAATTTACAGACGCGCGGGATCGGTTTTGAGGTTAGGCTAGTTTTATAAGAGCGAGCGAAGCGAGCGAGAAGCTACATCAATTCCCGCGCTATAGTTATATATCAAATGTTCTTTACTAACAATTCTCACCGATCGAAAGAAAGTTTCTGATTTGATAGAAGAATAACAGATATGTTTCGCTAGGTACGCGATTCGTGCTGATCGATGTATCTCGATGATGTTTTTGTTTTCGTTTTTGTTTTCGTTTTTGTTTTCGTTTTTCTTTTCGTGTTTGTTTTCGTTTTTGTTTTCGTTTTTGTTTTCTTTTTTGTTTTCGTTTTTGTTTTCGTTTTTGTTTTCTTTTTTGTTTTCTTTTTTGTTTTCGTTTTTGTTTTCGTTTTTGTTTTCGTTTTTGTTTTCGTTTTTGTTTTCGTTTTTGTTTTCGTTTTTGTTTTCGTTTTTGTTTTCGTTTTTGTTTTCGTTTTTGTTTTCGTTTTTGTTTTTGTTTTCGTTTTTGTTTTCGTTTTTGTTTTCGTTTTTGTTTTCGTTTTTGTTTTCGTTTTTGTTTTCGTTTTTGTTTTTGTTTTCGTTTTTGTTTTCGTTTTTGTTTTCGTTTTTGTTTTCGTTTTTGTTTGTGTTTTTGTTTTCGTTTTTGTTTTCGTTTTTGTTTTCGTTTTTGTTTTCGTTTTTGTTTTCGTTTTTGTTTTCGTTTTTGTTTTCGTGTTTGTTTTCGTTTTTGTTTTCGTTTTTGTTTTCGTTTTTGTTTTTGTTTTCGTTTTTGTTTTTGTTTTCGTTTTTGTTTTTGTTTTCCTTTTCGTTTTTGTTTGTGTTTTTGTTTTTGTCCTTGTTTCTGTCCTTGTCTTTGTCTTAATTGGTTTTTGTTTGTACGAGACTAAGTCCAGCGGCATAATGCTCTTCGATCGCACACGACCAAGTCCAGCGGCGTGTCGCTCCTAGGGCTGTTGCGAATACTTAAAAGTCCCTACGGTCAAAATCATTGGGTTGCGACTCACCTTTACGAGTTGCTCGCTCGCTGCGCTCGCTCGGAATGTTATAGCCTTACCTAAAACCAATCCACCTTGCGTTCGTTTTTCGAAAAGACCGCGATTTTCCGATAATTTACAGACGCGCGGGATCGGTTTTGAGGTTAGGCTAGTTTTATAAGAGCGAGCGAAGCGAGCGAGAAGCTACATCAATTCCCGCGCTATAGTTATATATCAAATGTTCTTTACTAACAATTCTCACCGATCGAAAGAAAGTTTCTGATTTGATAGAAGAATAACAGATATGTTTCGCTAGGTACGCGATTCGTGCTGATCGATGTATCTCGATGATGTTTTTGTTTTCGTTTTTGTTTTCGTTTTTGTTTTCGTTTTTGTTTTCGTTTTTCTTTTCGTGTTTGTTTTCGTTTTTGTTTTCGTTTTTGTTTTCGTTTTTGTTTTCGTTTTTGTTTTCGTTTTTGTTTTCGTTTTTGTTTTCGTTTTTGTTTTCGTTTTCGTTTTCGTTTTTGTTTTCTTTTTTGTTTTCGTTTTTGTTTTCTTTTTTGTTTTCGTTTTTGTTTTCGTTTTTGTTTTCGTTTTTGTTTTCGTTTTTGTTTTCGTTTTTGTTTTCGTTTTTGTTTTCGTTTTTGTTTTCGTTTTTGTTTTCGTTTTTGATTTCGTTTTTGTTTTCGTTTTTGTTTTCGTTTTTGTTTTCGTTTTTGTTTTCGTTTTTGTTTTCGTTTTTGTTTTCGTGTTTGTTTTCGTTTTTGTTTTCGTTTTTGTTTTCGTTTTTGTTTTCGTTTTTGTTTTCGTTTTTGTTTTCGTTTTTGTTTTTGTTTTCGTTTTTGTTTTCTTTTTTGTTTTCGTTTTTGTTTTCGTTTTTGTTTTCGTTTTTGTTTTCGTTTTTGTTTTCGTTTTTGTTTTCGTTTTTGTTTTCGTTTTTGTTTTCGTTTTTGTTTTCGTTTTTGTTTTCGTTTTTGTTTTCGTTTTTGTTTTCGTTTTTGTTTTTGTTTTCGTTTTTGTTTTCGTTTTTGTTTTCGTTTTTGTTTTCGTTTTTGTTTTTGTTTTCGTTTTTGTTTTCGTTTTTGTTTTCGTTTTTGTTTTCGTTTTTGTTTTCGTTTTTGTTTTCGTTTTTGTTTTCGTTTTTGTTTTCGTTTGTTTTCGTTTTTGTTTTCGTTTTTGTTTTCGTTTTTGTTTTCGTTTTTGTTTTCGTTTTTGTTTTCGTTTTTGTTTTCGTTTTTGTTTTCGTTTTTGTTTTCGTTTTTGTTTTCGTTTTTGTTTTCGTTTTTGTTTTCGTTTTTGTTTTCGTGTTTGTTTTCGTTTTTGTTTTCGTTTTTGTTTTCGTTTTTGTTTTCGTTTTCGTTTTTGTTTTCGTTTTTGTTTTCGTTTTTGTTTTCGTTTTTCTTTTCGTGTTTGTTTTCGTTTTTGTTTTCGTTTTTGTTTTCTTTTTTGTTTTCGTTTTTGTTTTCGTTTTTGTTTTCTTTTTTGTTTTCTTTTTTGTTTTCTTTTTTGTTTTCGTTTTTGTTTTCGTTTTTGTTTTCGTTTTTGTTTTCGTTTTTGTTTTCGTTTTTGTTTTCGTTTTTGTTTTCGTTTTTGTTTTCGTTTTTGTTTTCGTTTTTGTTTTTGTTTTCGTTTTTGTTTTCGTTTTTGTTTTCGTTTTTGTTTTCGTTTTTGTTTTCGTTTTTGTTTTCGTTTTTGTTTTTGTTTTCGTTTTTGTTTTCGTTTTTGTTTTCGTTTTTGTTTTCGTTTTTGTTTGTGTTTTTGTTTTCGTTTTTGTTTTCG
Source organism: Bombus pascuorum (assembly GCF_905332965.1). Classification (NCBI taxonomy): domain Eukaryota; kingdom Metazoa; phylum Arthropoda; class Insecta; order Hymenoptera; family Apidae; genus Bombus; species Bombus pascuorum. The sequence goes on from NW_026869728.1 coordinate 401,578, forward strand.
TTTTTGTTTTCGTTTTTGTTTTCGTTTTTGTTTTCGTTTTTGTTTTCGTTTTTGTTTTCGTGTTTGTTTTCGTTTTTGTTTTCGTTTTTGTTTTCGTTTTTGTTTTTGTTTTCGTTTTTGTTTTTGTTTTCGTTTTTGTTTTTGTTTTCCTTTTCGTTTTTGTTTGTGTTTTTGTTTTTGTCCTTGTTTCTGTCCTTGTCTTTGTCTTAATTGGTTTTTGTTTGTACGAGACTAAGTCCAGCGGCATAATGCTCTTCGATCGCACACGACCAAGTCCAGCGGCGTGTCGCTCCTAGGGCTGTTGCGAATACTTAAAAGTCCCTACGGTCAAAATCATTGGGTTGCGACTCACCTTTACGAGTTGCTCGCTCGCTGCGCTCGCTCGGAATGTTATAGCCTTACCTAAAACCAATCCACCTTGCGTTCGTTTTTCGAAAAGACCGCGATTTTCCGATAATTTACAGACGCGCGGGATCGGTTTTGAGGTTAGGCTAGTTTTATAAGAGCGAGCGAAGCGAGCGAGAAGCTACATCAATTCCCGCGCTATAGTTATATATCAAATGTTCTTTACTAACAATTCTCACCGATCGAAAGAAAGTTTCTGATTTGATAGAAGAATAACAGATATGTTTCGCTAGGTACGCGATTCGTGCTGATCGATGTATCTCGATGATGTTGTTGTTTTCGTTTTTGTTTTCGTTTTTGTTTTCGTTTTTGTTTTCGTTTTTGATTTCGTTTTTGTTTTCGTTTTTGTTTTCGTTTTTGTTTTCGTTTTTGTTTTCGTTTTTGTTTTCGTTTTTGTTTTCGTTTTTGTTTTCGTTTTTGTTTTCGTTTTCGTTTTCGTTTTTGTTTTCTTTTTTGTTTTCGTTTTTGTTTTCTTTTTTGTTTTCGTTTTTGTTTTCGTTTTTGTTTTCGTTTTTGTTTTCGTTTTTGTTTTCGTTTTTGTTTTCGTTTTTGTTTTCGTTTTTGTTTTCGTTTTTGTTTTCGTTTTTGATTTCGTTTTTGTTTTCGTTTTTGTTTTCGTTTTTGTTTTCGTTTTTGTTTTCGTTTTTGTTTTCGTTTTTGTTTTCGTGTTTGTTTTCGTTTTTGTTTTCGTTTTTGTTTTCGTTTTTGTTTTCGTTTTTGTTTTCGTTTTTGTTTTCGTTTTTGTTTTTGTTTTCGTTTTTGTTTTCTTTTTTGTTTTCGTTTTTGTTTTCGTTTTTGTTTTCGTTTTTGTTTTCGTTTTTGTTTTCGTTTTTGTTTTCGTTTTTGTTTTCGTTTTTGTTTTCGTTTTTGTTTTCGTTTTTGTTTTCGTTTTTGTTTTCGTTTTTGTTTTCGTTTTTGTTTTCGTTTTTGTTTTCGTTTTTGTTTTCGTTTTTGTTTTCGTTTTTGTTTTCGTTTTCGTTTTCGTTGTCGTTTTCGTTTTCGTTTTCGTTTTCGTTTTCGTTTTCGTTTTCGTTTTCGTTTTCGTTTTCGTTTTCGTTTTCGTTTTCGTTTTCGTTTTCGTTTTCGTTTTCGTTTTCGTTTTCGTTTTCGTTTTCGTTTTCGTTTTCGTTTTCGTTTTCGTTTTCGTTTTCGTTTTCGTTTTCGTTTTCGTTTTCGTTTTCGTTTTCGTTTTCGTTTTCGTTTTCGTTTTCGTTTTCGTTTTCGTTTTCGTTTTCGTTTTCGTTTTCGTTTTCGTTTTCGTTTTCGTTTTCGTTTTCGTTTTCGTTTTCGTTTTCGTTTTCGTTTTCGTTTTCGTTTTCGTTTTCGTTTTTGATTTCGTTTTTGATTTCGTTTTTGTTTTCGTTTTTGTTTTCGTTTTTGTTTTCGTTTTTGTTTTCGTTTTTGTTTTCGTGTTTGTTTTCGTTTTTGTTTTCGTTTTTGTTTTCGTTTTTGTTTTTGTTTTCGTTTTTGTTTTTGTTTTTGTCCTTGTTTCTGTCCTTGTCTTTGTCTTAATTGGTTTTTGTTTGTACGAGACTAAGTCCAGCGGCATAATGCTCTTCGATCGCACACGACCAAGTCCAGCGGCGTGTCGCTCCTAGGGCTGTTGCGAATACTTAAAAGTCCCTACGGTCAAAATCATTGGGTTGCGACTCACCTTTACGAGTTGCTCGCTCGCTGCGCTCGCTCGGAATGTTATAGCCTTACCTAAATCCAATCCACCTTGCGTTCGTTTTTCGAAAAGACCGCGATTTTCCGATAATTTACAGACGCGCGGGATCGGTTTTGAGGTTAGGCTAGTTTTATAAGAGCGAGCGAAGCGAGCGAGAAGCTACATCAATTCCCGCGCTATAGTTATATATCAAATGTTCTTTACTAACAATTCTCACCGATCGAAAGAAAGTTTCTGATTTGATAGAAGAATAACAGATATGTTTCGCTAGGTACGCGATTCGTGCTGATCGATGTATCTCGATGATGTTGTTGTTTTCGTTTTTGTTTTCGTTTTTGTTTTCGTTTTTGTTTTCGTTTTTGATTTCGTTTTTGTTTTCGTTTTTGTTTTCGTTTTTGTTTTCGTTTTTGTTTTCGTTTTTGTTTTCGTTTTTGTTTTCGTTTTTGTTTTTGTTTTTGATTTCGTTTTTGTTTTCGTTTTTGTTTTCGTTTTTGTTTTCGTTTTTGTTTTCGTTTTTGTTTTTGTTTTCGTTTTTGTTTTCGTTTTTGTTTTCGTTTTTGTTTTCGTTTTTGTTTTCGTTTTTGTTTTTGTTTTCGTTTTTGTTTTCGTTTTTGTTTTCGTTTTTGTTTTCGTTTTTGTTTTCGTTTTTGTTTTCGTTTTTGTTTTTGTTTTCGTTTTTGTTTTCGTTTTTGTTTTTGTTTTCCTTTTCGTTTTTGTTTTCGTTTTTGTTTTCGTTTTTGTTTTCGTTTTTGTTTTCGTTTTTGTTTTCGTTTTTGTTTTCGTTTTTGTTTTCGTTTTTGTTTTCGTTTTTGTTTTCGTTTTTGATTTCGTTTTTGTTTTCGTTTTTGTTTTCGTTTTTGTTTTCTTTTTTGTTTTCGTTTTTGTTTTCGTTTTTGTTTTCTTTTTTGTTTTCGTTTTTGTTTTCGTTTTTGTTTTCGTTTTTGTTTTCGTTTTTGTTTTCGTTTTTGTTTTCGTTTTTGTTTTCGTTTTTGTTTTCGTTTTTGTTTTTGTTTTCGTTTTTGTTTTCGTTTTTGTTTTCGTTTTTGTTTTCGTTTTTGTTTTCGTTTTTGTTTTCGTTTTTGTTTTCGTTTTTGTTTTTGTTTTCGTTTTTGTTTTCGTTTTTGTTTTCGTTTTTGTTTTCGTTTTTGTTTTCGTTTTTGTTTTCGTTTTTGTTTTTGTTTTCGTTTTTGTTTTCGTTTTTGTTTTCGTTTTTGTTTTCGTTTTTGTTTTCGTTTTTGTTTTCGTTTTTGTTTTCGTTTTTGTTTTTGTTTTCGTTTTTGTTTTCGATTTTGTTTTTGTTTTCCTTTTCGTTTTTGTTTTCGTTTTTGTTTTCGTTTTTGTTTTCGTTTTTGTTTTCGTTTTTGTTTTCGTTTTTGTTTTCGTTTTTGTTTTCGTTTTTGTTTTCGTTTTTGTTTTCGTTTTTGTTTTCGTTTTTGTTTTCGTTTTTGTTTTCGTTTTTGTTTTCGTTTTTGTTTTCGTTTTTGTTTTCGTTTTTGATTTCGTTTTTGTTTTCGTTTTTGTTTTTGTTTTTGTCCTTGTTTCTGTCCTTGTCTTTGTCTTAATTGGTTTTTGTTTGTACGAGACTAAGTCCAGCGGCATAATGCTCTTCGATCGCACACGACCAAGTCCAGCGGCGTGTCGCTCCTAGGGCTGTTGCGAATACTTAAAAGTCCCTACGGTCAAAATCATTGGGTTGCGACTCACCTTTACGAGTTGCTCGCTCGCTGCGCTCGCTCGGAATGTTATAGCCTTACCTAAAACCAATCCACCTTGCGTTCGTTTTTCGAAAAGACCGCGATTTTCCGATAATTTACAGACGCGCGGGATCGGTTTTGAGGTTAGGCTAGTTTTATAAGAGCGAGCGAAGCGAGCGAGAAGCTACATCAATTCCCGCGCTATAGTTATATATCAAATGTTCTTTACTAACAATTCTCACCGATCGAAAGAAAGTTTCTGATTTGATAGAAGAATAACAGATATGTTTCGCTAGGTACGCGATTCGTGCTGATCGATGTATCTCGATGATGTTTTTGTTTTCGTTTTTGTTTTCTTTTTTGTTTTCGTTTTTGTTTTCGTTTTTGTTTTCGTTTTTGTTTTCGTTTTTGTTTTCGTTTTTGTTTTCGTTTTTGTTTTCGTTTTTGTTTTCGTGTTTGTTTTCGTTTTTGTTTTCGTTTTCGTTTTTGTTTTTGTTTTTGTTTTTGATTTCGTTTTTGTTTTCGTTTTTGTTTTCGTTTTTGTTTTCGTTTTTGTTTTCGTTTTTGTTTTTGTTTTCGTTTTTGTTTTCGTTTTTGTTTTCGTTTTTGTTTTCGTTTTTGTTTTCTTTTTTGTTTTCGTTTTTGTTTTCGTTTTTGTTTTCGTTTTTGTTTTCGTGTTTGTTTTCGTTTTTGTTTTCGTTTTCGTTTTTGTTTTTGTTTTTGTTTTTGTTTTTGATTTCGTTTTTGTTTTCGTTTTTGTTTTCGTTTTTGTTTTCGTTTTTGTTTTCGTTTTTGTTTTTGTTTTCGTTTTTGTTTTCGTTTTTGTTTTCGTTTTTGTTTTCGTTTTTGTTTTCTTTTTTGTTTTCGTTTTTGTTTTCGTTTTTGTTTTCGTTTTTGTTTTCGTTTTTGTTTTCGTTTTTGTTTTCGTTTTTGTTTTCGTTTTTGTTTTCGTTTTTGTTTTCGTGTTTGTTTTCGTTTTTGTTTTCGTTTTTGTTTTCGTTTTTGTTTTCGTTTTTGTTTTCGTTTTTGTTTTCGTTTTTGTTTTCGTTTTTGTTTTCGTTTTTGTTTTCGTTTTTGTTTTTGTTTTTGTTTTCGTTTTTGTTTTCGTTTTTGTTTTCGTTTTTGTTTTCGTTTTTGTTTTCGTTTTTGTTTTCGTTTTTGTTTTTGTTTTCGTTTTTGTTTTCGTTTTTGTTTTTGTTTTCCTTTTCGTTTTTGTTTTCGTTTTTGTTTTCGTTTTTGTTTTCGTTTTTGTTTTCGTTTTTGTTTTCGTTTTTGTTTTTGTTTTTGTTTTCGTTTTTGTTTTCGTTTTTGTTTTCGTTTTTGTTTTCGTTTTTGTTTTCGTTTTTGTTTTCGTTTTTGTTTTCGTTTTTGTTTTTGTTTTCGTTTTTGTTTTCGTTTTTGTTTTTGTTTTCCTTTTCGTTTTTGTTGGTGTTTTTGTTTTCGTTTTTGTTTTCGTTTTTGTTTTCGTTTTTGTTTTCGTTTTTGTTTTCGTTTTTGTTTTCGTTTTAGTTTTCGTTTTTGTTTTCGTTTTTGTTTTCGTTTTTGTTTTCGTTTTTGATTTCGTTTTTGTTTTCGTTTTTGTTTTCGTTTTTGTTTTCGTTTTTGTTTTCGTTTTTGTTTTTGTTTTCGTTTTTGTTTTCGTTTTTGATTTCGTTTTTGTTTTCGTTTTTGTTTTCGTTTTTGTTTTCGTTTTTGTTTTCGTTTTTGTTTTCGTTTTTGTTTTCGTTTTTGTTTTCGTGTTTGTTTTCGTTTTTGTTTTCGTTTTTGTTTTCGTGTTTGTTTTCGTTTTTGTTTTCGTTTTTGTTTTCGTTTTTGTTTTTGTTTTCGTTTTTGTTTTTGTTTTTGTCCTTGTTTCTGTCCTTGTCTTTGTCTTAATTGGTTTTTGTTTGTACGAGACTAAGTCCAGCGGCATAATGCTCTTCGATCGCACACGACCAAGTCCAGCGGCGTGTCGCTCCTAGGGCTGTTGCGAATACTTAAAAGTCCCTACGGTCAAAATCATTGGGTTGCGACTCACCTTTACGAGTTGCTCGCTCGCTGCGCTCGCTCGGAATGTTATAGCCTTACCTAAAACCAATCCACCTTGCGTTCGTTTTTCGAAAAGACCGCGATTTTCCGATAATTTACAGACGCGCGGGATCGGTTTTGAGGTTAGGCTAGTTTTATAAGAGCGAGCGAAGCGAGCGAGAAGCTACATCAATTCCCGCGCTATAGTTATATATCAAATGTTCTTTACTAACAATTCTCACCGATCGAAAGAAAGTTTCTGATTTGATAGAAGAATAACAGATATGTTTCGCTAGGTACGCGATTCGTGCTGATCGATGTATCTCGATGATGTTGTTGTTTTCGTTTTTGTTTTCGTTTTTGTTTTCGTTTTTGTTTTCGTTTTTGATTTCGTTTTTGTTTTCGTTTTTGTTTTCGTTTTTGTTTTCGTTTTTGTTTTCGTTTTTGTTTTCGTTTTTGTTTTCGTGTTTGTTTTCGTTTTTGTTTTCGTTTTCGTTTTTGTTTTTGTTTTTGTTTTTGATTTTGTTTTTGTTTTTGTCCTTGTTTCTGTCCTTGTCTTTGTCTTAATTGGTTTTTGTTTGTACGAGACTAAGTCCAGCGGCATAATGCTCTTCGATCGCACACGACCAAGTCCAGCGGCGTGTCGCTCCTAGGGCTGTTGCGAATACTTAAAAGTCCCTACGGTCAAAATCATTGGGTTGCGACTCACCTTTACGAGTTGCTCGCTCGCTGCGCTCGCTCGGAATGTTATAGCCTTACCTAAAACCAATCCACCTTGCGTTCGTTTTTCGAAAAGACCGCGATTTTCCGATAATTTACAGACGCGCGGGATCGGTTTTGAGGTTAGGCTAGTTTTATAAGAGCGAGCGAAGCGAGCGAGAAGCTACATCAATTCCCGCGCTATAGTTATATATCAAATGTTCTTTACTAACAATTCTCACCGATCGAAAGAAAGTTTCTGATTTGGTAGAAGAATAACAGATATGTTTCGCTAGGTACGCGATACGTGCTGATCGATGTATCTCGATGATGTTTTTGTTTTCGTTTTTGTTTTCTTTTTTGTTTTCGTTTTTGTTTTCGTTTTTGTTTTCTTTTTTGTTTTCGTTTTTGTTTTCGTTTTTGTGTTCGTTTTTGTTTTCGTTTTTGTTTTCGTTTTTGTTTTCGTTTTTGTTTTCGTTTTTGTTTTCTTTTGTTTTCGTTTTTGTTTTTGTTTTCGTTTTTGTTTTCGTTTTTGTTTTCGTTTTTGTTTTCGTTTTTGTTTTTGTTTTCGTTTTTGTTTTCGTTTTTGTTTTCGTTTTTGTTTTCGTTTTTGTTTTCGTTTTTGTTTTCGTTTTTGTTTTTGTTTTCGTTTTTGTTTTCGTTTTTGTTTTCGTTTTTGTTTTTGTTTTCCTTTTCGTTTTTGTTTGTGTTTTTGTTTTCGTTTTTGTTTTCGTTTTTGTTTTCGTTTTTGTTTTCGTTTTTGTTTTCGTTTTTGTTTTCGTTTTTGTTTTTGTTTTCGTTTTTGTTTTCGTTTTTGTTTTTGTTTTCCTTTTCGTTTTTGTTTGTGTTTTTGTTTTCGTTTTTGTTTTCGTTTTTGTTTTCGTTTTTGTTTTCGTTTTTGTTTTCGTTTTTGTTTTCGTTTTTGTTTTCGTGTTTGTTTTCGTTTTTGTTTTCGTTTTTGTTTTCGTTTTTGTTTTTGTTTTCGTTTTTGTTTTCGTTTTTGTTTTTGTTTTCCTTTTCGTTTTTGTTTGTGTTTTTGTTTTTGTCCTTGTTTCTGTCCTTGTCTTTGTCTTAATTGGTTTTTGTTTGTACGAGACTAAGTCCAGCGGCATAATGCTCTTCGATCGCACACGACCAAGTCCAGCGGCGTGTCGCTCCTAGGGCTGTTGCGAATACTTAAAAGTCCCTACGGTCAAAATCATTGGGTTGCGACTCACCTTTACGAGTTGCTCGCTCGCTGCGCTCGCTCGGAATGTTATAGCCTTACCTAAAACCAATCCACCTTGCGTTCGTTTTTCGAAAAGACCGCGATTTTCCGATAATTTACAGACGCGCGGGATCGGTTTTGAGGTTAGGCTAGTTTTATAAGAGCGAGCGAAGCGAGCGAGAAGCTACATCAATTCCCGCGCTATAGTTATATATCAAATGTTCTTTACTAACAATTCTCACCGATCGAAAGAAAGTTTCTGATTTGATAGAAGAATAACAGATATGTTTCGCTAGGTACGCGATTCGTGCTGATCGATGTATCTCGATGATGTTGTTGTTTTCGTTTTTGTTTTCGTTTTTGTTTTCGTTTTTGTTTTCGTTTTTGATTTCGTTTTTGTTTTCGTTTTTGTTTTCGTTTTTGTTTTCGTTTTTGTTTTCGTTTTTGTTTTCGTTTTTGTTTTCGTTTTTGTTTTTGTTTTCGTTTTTGTTTTCGTTTTTGTTTTCGTTTTTGTTTTCGTTTTTGTTTTCGTTTTTGTTTTCGTTTTTGTTTTTGTTTTCGTTTTTGTTTTCGTTTTTGTTTTCGTTTTTGTTTTCGTTTTTGTTTTCGTTTTTGTTTTCGTTTTTGTTTTTGTTTTCGTTTTTGTTTTCGTTTTTGTTTTCGTTTTTGTTTTCGTTTTTGTTTTCGTTTTTGTTTTCGTTTTTGTTTTTGTTTTCGTTTTTGTTTTCGTTTTTGTTTTTGT
>NW_026869728.1:412500-415000 GCF_905332965.1 Bombus pascuorum
TTAATTGGTTTTTGTTTGTACGAGACTAAGTCCAGCGGCATAATGCTCTTCGATCGCACACGACCAAGTCCAGCGGCGTGTCGCTCCTAGGGCTGTTGCGAATACTTAAAAGTCCCTACGGTCAAAATCATTGGGTTGCGACTCACCTTTACGAGTTGCTCGCTCGCTGCGCTCGCTCGGAATGTTATAGCCTTACCTAAAACCAATCCACCTTGCGTTCGTTTTTCGAAAAGACCGCGATTTTCCGATAATTTACAGACGCGCGGGATCGGTTTTGAGGTTAGGCTAGTTTTATAAGAGCGAGCGAAGCGAGCGAGAAGCTACATCAATTCCCGCGCTATAGTTATATATCAAATGTTCTTTACTAACAATTCTCACCGATCGAAAGAAAGTTTCTGATTTGATAGAAGAATAACAGATATGTTTCGCTAGATACGCGATTCGTGCTGATCGATGTATCTCGATGATGTTGTTGTTTTTGTTTTCGTTTTTGTTTTCGTTTTTGTTTTCGTTTTTGTTTTCGTTTTTGTTTTCGTTTTTGTTTTCGTTTTTGTTTTCGTTTTTGTTTTCGTTTTTGTTTTCGTTTTTGTTTTCGTTTTTGTTTTGGTTTTCGTTTTTGTTTTCGTTTTTGTTTTCGTTTTTGTTTTCGTTTTTGTTTTCGTTTTTGTTTTCGTTTTTGTTTTCGTTTTTGTTTTCGTGTTTGTTTTCGTTTTTGTTTTCGTTTTCGTTTTTGTTTTTGTTTTTGTTTTTGATTTTGTTTTTGTTTTTGTCCTTGTTTCTGTCCTTGTCTTTGTCTTAATTGGTTTTTGTTTGTACGAGACTAAGTCCAGCGGCATAATGCTCTTCGATCGCACACGACCAAGTCCAGCGGCGTGTCGCTCCTAGGGCTGTTGCGAATACTTAAAAGTCCCTACGGTCAAAATCATTGGGTTGCGACTCACCTTTACGAGTTGCTCGCTCGCTGCGCTCGCTCGGAATGTTATAGCCTTACCTAAAACCAATCCACCTTGCGTTCGTTTTTCGAAAAGACCGCGATTTTCCGATAATATACAGACGCGCGGGATCGGTTTTGAGGTTAGGCTAGTTTTATAAGAGCGAGCGAAGCGAGCGAGAAGCTACATCAATTCCCGCGCTATAGTTATATATCAAATGTTCTTTACTAACAATTCTCACCGATCGAAAGAAAGTTTCTGATTTGATAGAAGAATAACAGATATGTTTCGCTAGATACGCGATTCGTGCTGATCGATGTATCTCGATGATGTTGTTGTTTTTGTTTTCGTTTTTGTTTTCGTTTTTGTTTTCGTTTTTGTTTTCGTTTTTGTTTTCGTTTTTGTTTTCGTTTTTGTTTTTGTTTTCGTTTTTGTTTTCGTTTTTGTTTTTGTTTTCCTTTTCGTTTTTGTTTGTGTTTTTGTTTTCGTTTTTGTTTTCGTTTTTGTTTTCGTTTTTGTTTTCGTTTTTGTTTTCGTTTTTGTTTTCGTGTTTGTTTTCGTTTTTGTTTTCGTTTTCGTTTTTTGTTTTCGTTTTTGTTTTCGTTTTTGTTTTTGTTTTCCTTTTCGTTTTTGTTTGTGTTTTTGTTTTTGTTTTCGTTTTTGTTTTCGTTTTTGTTTTTGTTTTCGTTTTTGTTTTCGTTTTTGTTTTCGTTTTTGTTTTCGTTTTTGTTTTCGTTTTTGTTTTTGTTTTCGTTTTTGTTTTCGTTTTTGTTTTTGTTTTCCTTTTCGTTTTTGTTTTCGTTTTTGTTTTCGTTTTTGTTTTCGTTTTTGTTTTCGTTTTTGTTTTCGTTTTTGTTTTTGTTTTCGTTTTTGTTTTCGTTTTTGTTTTCGTTTTTGTTTTCGTTTTTGTTTTCGTTTTTGTTTTCGTTTTTGTTTTTGTTTTCGTTTTTGTATTCGTTTTTGTTTTCGTTTTTGTTTTCGTTTTTGTTTTCGTTTTTGTTTTCGTTTTTGTTTTCGTTTTTGTTTTCGTTTTTGTTTTCGTTTTTGTTTTCGTTTTTGTTTTCGTTTTTGTTTTCGTGTTTGTTTTCGTTTTTGTTTTCGTTTTTGTTTTCGTTTTTGTTTTTGTTTTCGTTTTTGTTTTTGTTTTTGTCCTTGTTTCTGTCCTTGTCTTTGTCTTAATTGGTTTTTGTTTGTACGAGACTAAGTCCAGCGGCATAATGCTCTTCGATCGCACACGACCAAGTCCAGCGGCGTGTCGCTCCTAGGGCTGTTGCGAATACTTAAAAGTCCCTACGGTCAAAATCATTGGGTTGCGACTCACCTTTACGAGTTGCTCGCTCGCTGCGCTCGCTCGGAATGTTATAGCCTTACCTAAAACCAATCCACCTTGCGTTCGTTTTTCGAAAAGACCGCGATTTTCCGATAATTTACAGACGCGCGGGATCGGTTTTGAGGTTAGGCTAGTTTTATAAGAGCGAGCGAAGCGAGCGAGAAGCTACATCAATTCCCGCGCTATAGTTATATATCAAATGTTCTTTACTAACAATTCTCACCGATCGAAAGAAAGT
>NW_026869728.1:417500-422500 GCF_905332965.1 Bombus pascuorum
GAAGCTACATCAATTCCCGCGCTATAGTTATATATCAAATGTTCTTTACTAACAATTCTCACCGATCGAAAGAAAGTTTCTGATTTGATAGAAGAATAACAGATATGTTTCGCTAGGTACGCGATTCGTGCTGATCGATGTATCTCGATGATGTTTTTGTTTTCGTTTTTGTTTTCGTTTTTGTTTTCGTTTTTGTTTTCGTTTTTCTTTTCGTGTTTGTTTTCGTTTTTGTTTTCGTTTTTGTTTTCGTTTTTGTTTTCGTTTTTGTTTTCGTTTTTGTTTTCGTGTTTGTTTTCGTTTTTGTTTTCGTTTTCGTTTTCGTTTTTGTTTTCTTTTTTGTTTTCGTTTTTGTTTTCGTTTTTGTTTTCGTTTTTGTTTTCGTTTTTGTTTTCGTTTTTGTTTTCGTTTTTGTTTTCGTTTTTGTTTTCGTTTTTGATTTCGTTTTTGTTTTCGTTTTTGTTTTCGTTTTTGTTTTCGTTTTTGTTTTCGTTTTTGTTTTCGTTTTTGTTTTCGTTTTTGTTTTCGTGTTTGTTTTCGTTTTTGTTTTCGTTTTTGTTTTCGTTTTTGTTTTTGTTTTCGTTTTTGTTTTTGTTTTTGTCCTTGTTTCTGTCCTTGTCTTTGTCTTAATTGGTTTTTGTTTGTACGAGACTAAGTCCAGCGGCATAATGCTCTTCGATCGCACACGACCAAGTCCAGCGGCGTGTCGCTCCTAGGGCTGTTGCGAATACTTAAAAGTCCCTACGGTCAAAATCATTGGGTTGCGACTCACCTTTACGAGTTGCTCGCTCACTGCGCTCGCTCGGAATGTTATAGCCTTACCTAAAACCAATCCACCTTGCGTTCGTTTTTCGAAAAGACCGCGATTTTCCGATAATTTACAGACGCGCGGGATCGTTTTTGAGGTTAGGCTAGTTTTATAAGAGCGAGCGAAGCGAGCGAGAAGCTACATCAATTCCCGCGCTATAGTTATATATCAAATGTTCTTTACTAACAATTCTCACCGATCGAAAGAAAGTTTCTGATTTGATAGAAGAATAACAGATATGTTTCGCTAGGTACGCGATTCGTGCTGATCGATGTATCTCGATGATGTTTTTGTTTTCGTTTTTGTTTTCGTTTTTGTTTTCGTTTTTGTTTTTGTTTTCGTTTTTGTTTTCGTTTTTGTTTTTGTTTTCGTTTTTGTTTTTGTTTTTGTCCTTGTTTCTGTCCTTGTCTTTGTCTTAATTGGTTTTTGTTTGTACGAGACTAAGTCCAGCGGCATAATGCTCTTCGATCGCACACGACCAAGTCCAGCGGCGTGTCGCTCCTAGGGCTGTTGCGAATACTTAAAAGTCCCTACGGTCAAAATCATTGGGTTGCGACTCACCTTTACGAGTTGCTCGCTCGCTGCGCTCGCTCGGAATGTTATAGCCTTACCTAAAACCAATCCACCTTGCGTTCGTTTTTCGAAAAGACCGCGATTTTCCGATAATTTACAGACGCGCGGGATCGGTTTTGAGGTTAGGCTAGTTTTATAAGAGCGAGCGAAGCGAGCGAGAAGCTACATCAATTCCCGCGCTATAGTTATATATCAAATGTTCTTTACTAACAATCCTCACCGATCGAAAGAAAGTTTCTGATTTGATAGAAGAATAACAGATATGTTTCGCTAGGTACGCGATTCGTGCTGATCGATGTATCTCGATGATGTTGTTGTTTTCGTTTTTGTTTTCGTTTTTGTTTTCGTTTTTGTTTTCGTTTTTCTTTTCGTGTTTGTTTTCGTTTTTGTTTTCGTTTTTGTTTTCTTTTTTGTTTTCGTTTTTGTTTTCGTTTTTGTTTTCTTTTTTGTTTTCGTTTTTGTTTTCGTTTTTGTTTTCGTTTTTGTTTTCGTTTTTGTTTTCGTTTTTGTTTTCGTTTTTGTTTTCGTTTTTGTTTTCGTTTTTGTTTTCGTTTTTGTTTTTGTTTTCGTTTTTGTTTTCGTTTTTGTTTTCGTTTTTGTTTTCGTTTTTGTTTTCGTTTTTGTTTTCGTTTTTGTTTTTGTTTTCGTTTTTGTTTTCGTTTTTGTTTTTGTTTTCCTTTTCGTTTTTGTTTGTGTTTTTGTTTTCGTTTTTGTTTTCGTTTTTGTTTTCGTTTTTGTTTTCGTTTTTGTTTTCGTTTTTGTTTTCGTTTTTGTTTTCGTGTTTGTTTTCGTTTTTGTTTTCGTTTTTGTTTTCGTTTTTGTTTTTGTTTTCGTTTTTGTTTTCGTTTTTGTTTTTGTTTTCCTTTTCGTTTTTGTTTGTGTTTTTGTTTTTGTCCTTGTTTCTGTCCTTGTCTTTGTCTTAATTGGTTTTTGTTTGTACGAGACTAAGTCCAGCGGCATAATGCTCTTCGATCGCACACGACCAAGTCCAGCGGCGTGTCGCTCCTAGGGCTGTTGCGAATACTTAAAAGTCCCTACGGTCAAAATCATTGGGTTGCGACTCACCTTTACGAGTTGCTCGCTCGCTGCGCTCGCTCGGAATGTTATAGCCTTACCTAAAACCAATCCACCTTGCGTTCGTTTTTCGAAAAGACCGCGATTTTCCGATAATTTACAGACGCGCGGGATCGGTTTTGAGGTTAGGCTAGTTTTATAAGAGCGAGCGAAGCGAGCGAGAAGCTACATCAATTCCCGCGCTATAGTTATATATCAAATGTTCTTTACTAACAATTCTCACCGATCGAAAGAAAGTTTCTGATTTGATAGAAGAATAACAGATATGTTTCGCTAGGTACGCGATTCGTGCTGATCGATGTATCTCGATGATGTTTTTGTTTTCGTTTTTGTTTTCGTTTTTGTTTTCGTTTTTGTTTTCGTTTTTCTTTTCGTGTTTGTTTTCGTTTTTGTTTTCGTTTTTGTTTTCGTTTTTGTTTTCGTTTTTGTTTTCGTTTTTGTTTTCGTTTTTGTTTTCGCGTTTGTTTTCGTTTTTGTTTTCGTTTTCGTTTTCGTTTTCGTTTTCGTTTTTGTTTTCTTTTTTGTTTTCGTTTTTGTTTTCGTTTTTGTTTTCGTTTTTGTTTTCGTTTTTGTTTTCGTTTTTGTTTTCGTTTTTGTTTTCGTTTTTGTTTTCGTTTTTGTTTTCGTTTTTGTTTTCGTTTTTGTTTTCGTTTTTGTTTTCGTTTTTGTTTTCGTTTTTGTTTTCGTTTTTGTTTTTGTTTTCGTTTTTGTTTTCGTTTTTGTTTTTGTTTTCCTTTTCGTTTTTGTTTTCGTTTTTGTTTTCGTTTTTGTTTTCGTTTTTGTTTTCGTTTTTGTTTTCGTTTTTGTTTTCGTTTTTGTTTTCGTTTTTGTTTTCGTTTTTGTTTTCGTTTTTGTTTTCGTTTTTGTTTTCGTTTTTGTTTTCGTTTTTGATTTCGTTTTTGTCTTCGTTTTTGTTTTCGTTTTTGTTTTCGTTTTTGTTTTCGTTTTTGTTTTCGTTTGTGTTTTCGTTTTTGTTTTCGTGTTTGTTTTCGTTTGTGTTTTCGTTTTTGTTTTCGTGTTTGTTTTCGTTTTTGTTTTCGTTTTCGTTTTCGTTTTCGTTTTCGTTTTCGTTTTCGTTTTCGTTTTCGTTTTCGTTTTCGTTTTCGTTTTCGTTTTCGTTTTCGTTTTCGTTTTCGTTTTTGTTTTCGTTTTTGTTTTCGTTTTTGTTTTCGTTTTTGTTTTCGTTTTTGTTTTCGTTTTTGTTTTCGTGTTTGTTTTCGTTTTTGATTTCGTTTTTGTTTTCGTTTTTGTTTTCGTTTTTGTTTTCGTTTTTGTTTTCGTTTTTGTTTTCGTTTTTGTTTTCGTTTTTGTTTTCGTTTTTGTTTTCGTTTTTGTTTTCGTGTTTGTTTTTGTTTTCGTTTTTGTTTTCGTTTTTGTTTTCGTTTTTGTTTTCGTTTTTGTTTTTGTTTTCGTTTTTGTTTTCGTTTTTGTTTTCCTTTTTGTTTTCGTTTTTGTTTTCGTTTTTGTTTTCGTTTTTGTTTTTGTTTTCGTTTTTGTTTTCGTTTTTGTTTTTGTTTTTCTTTTCGTTTTTGTTTTCGTTTTTGATTTCGTTTTTGTTTTCGTTTTTGTTTTCGTTTTTGTTTTCTTTTTTGTTTTCGTTTTTGTTTTCGTTTTTGTTTTCGTTTTTGTTTTCGTGTTTGTTTTCGTTTTTGTTTTCGTTTTTGTTTTCGTTTTTGTTTTCGTTTTTGTTTTCGTTTTTGATTTCGTTTTTGTTTTCGTTTTTGTTTTCGTTTTTGTTTTCGTTTTTGTTTTTGTTTTCGTTTTTGTTTTCGTTTTTGTTTTCGTTTTTGTTTTCGTTTTTGTTTTCGTGTTTAGTTTTCGTTTTTGTTTTCGTTTTCGTTTTTGTTTTCGTTTTTGTTTTTGTTTTCCTTTTCGTTTTTTTTTTCGATTTTGTTTTCGTTTTTGTTTTCGTTTTTGTTTTCGTTTTTGTTTTTGTTTTCGTTTTTGTTTTTGTTTTTGTCCTTGTTTCTGTCCTTGTCTTTGTCTTAATTGGTTTTTGTTTGTACGAGACTAAGTCCAGCGGCGTAATGCTCTTCGATCGCACACGACCAAGTCCAGCGGCGTGTCGCTCCTAGGGCTGTTGCGAATACTTAAAAGTCCCTACGGTCAAAATCATTGGGTTGCGACTCACCTTTACGAGTTGCTCGCTCGCTGCGCTCGCTCGGAATGTTATAGCCTTACCTAAAACCAATCCACCTTGCGTTCGTTTTTCGAAAAGACCGCGATTTTCCGATAATTTACAGACGCGCGGGATCGGTTTTGAGGTTAGGCTAGTTTTATAAGAGCGAGCGAAGCGAGCGAGAAGCTACATCAATTCCCGCGCTATAGTTATATATCAAATGTTCTTTACTAACAATTCTCACCGATCGAAAGAAAGTTTCTGATTTGATAGAAGAATAACAGATATGTTTCGCTAGGTACGCGATTCGTGCTGATCGATGTATCTCGATGATGTTTTTGTTTTCGTTTTTGTTTTCGTTTTTGTTTTCGTTTTTGTTTTCGTTTTTCTTTTCGTGTTTGTTTTCGTTTTTGTTTTCGTTTTTGTTTT